>NC_040027.1:22054443-22354443 GCF_000972845.2 Larimichthys crocea
CCGAAAACCATCAAAAAAAAGAAGGTTTAATGCTGTTTAGGATGCAGTTTCACATAAAAGACTCAAGTCTAATTAAGCCATGCCGTTAGTTAGGCACAATCCTTAACATACAGTATATATGCATGCAATATTTGCAATGAGAAATCATTTTACTTTCTCACACATACATATTTACTTTCCCTTTCGAAATTTGCTTCATCATAAGCAGAGCACTGTGCATTTTAGTCTGCCACAAAAGTGACAAAGCAATGAAAAAGATCCCAAACAACATTAAAAAAACACAGTGAAACAGTAATCACCATCACAACACACCGGGCAAAAGTAGATGTCCACAGGTATGAAGCCACAAACGGGCAAGCTACAACACTTACAGGTTTTCTAGCAACTAAATAGGTTGGATGTGCCAAGGGAAAGAAAAGGACAGAGATGGGAAAAGATGACACAGACAGAAAGGGAAAGTAGTCATGTATCAACATGGGACAGCCATCTTTGTTCTCACTACAAGGGGAGCCCACAAGCAGCACTCCACCATCACCACACACAGCAGGTGAAAAGACTCACTTTAGACAACTCACATCATGTCTGTCTGCTCAGGCTATCTGGTCTAAGAGCAGCTGATGTACAAAAGAAAGTAAAATGATTTATTGTAACATGAAGAGGAATCACTGAAAAGAACAACAAAACGTAAAGTAAAAGTCTTAACTGCAACTTAGCAAGAGCAAGGGTTCAGCAAATGAAATAAACAAGCATTAAATAGCTTTTACTTTAATGCCAACAGCTACTTTTTTGTAGATTTTTTTTTTTCGTTGATTTTTTACGTTTGTTTTGGTACACTTTCTGCCCATTAGTGGGCAGCTTGTGTACCCAAAGCTGGTAAAGGTCAGAGCTTGCCCGCAGCCCAACACTTGGCATCCGTCACAGTGACAGTTCCCAGTGAGACCCCGGTCACTAGCAGAACAGCTCAAGAATAACACAGCCGCTGCAGAGGTCAGGCGCAGTCATGTTAGGAATTTCTCAAAGCATGGAGGTCACGGAGAACAGCAGCGAAAAAGGATAAATATTAGTTATGCCATGATTGAGAGAGGAGATAAAGAGAAAATGTGCTCTGCTTTGGCTAACGTGCATCCAAGTAGAATAACACATGTAAAAAAAATTAGGATGAAGAGTAATGGGATATTTTACAGCAACGTTTGTCTTTGTCGAAAGAAAGGGGGGAGTCATTGTGATTGTTGGGAGGCAGGTTAAAAGGGCAGTTTTTACACAGCCTATTGGAAATGACAAGAAAGTTATGAAAAACAGAGAATATGCAGAAATTAAACAGCTGCTGCCATGACATCCATGTGTTTATGCCTGCTAGGAGGCAATTTAGTGTCCAGACAGGTGTTATCTGGAAAGGTGTGAGGGGAATACGACTGGACACTGAGACTGCCGAATGCCACAGGAGGACAGACATTTTGGGAGGGAAAAAAAAAATAAACAAAAAGAAATTAAAAGAAAAGAAAAGAAAGAAGGGGAGAAAAAAAAGAAACCTCTCCAATAAAACATTTCTGCCAGAAAAAAGCAACACATTTTTTTGGGTCGATTAAAATCACAAATTAAGCAGAAGAGAGAGAAGCAGAGAAATGGGCATTTTGCGATAAAGCTGTCAGATCCTGAAGATTACTTCCAATAGCCAAATAAATCTTTTACTTCTTTTCAGATTTGAGTTGAATTTCGGGTGGATAATTTTGTGAACCACTTGCTCACTGAGTGTGTGTTAATGGCCTAAAGTAAACCAGTGATTGTGCCGGGGGATTTTGGTTGTTTTTAATAAGCATGCTGAAAAAAATTTACATTTGATAGGCAAAGTTAAGTTTTACTCCCATACTTGTCTCTCTGTAGGTCACTAGAGGGAAGCACAAGGGAAAAGCACAGAACATGACAAAAGATGCCATTTCAGTTTCAGAGTAGAATAGCACACATAATTGCAGCACAGTCTTAACAGTATGCGATATGCTTAAATGCCATGTGCAATTGAGATATAGTGATGTTTTAAAAGTCGTAATGGGTATTAGCAAATATATCGATACATAGACAACTTAATGCAAATGTTGCATTAAGCAGATCTGTATTAAGTAACATAGATTTTGCTTGCAGTTTAACACGTTTTAAGGGGAAAGCTCCCTCTAAAGTATACAAAAAGTAACAAATCACCTGATAAATTCAGGAGCATAAATCTTAATAATCATGCAGTTTATACTACAGCTTCAGCTCTACACCACTGTTTACATTATCGCAAGGCAGAACATGTAGTATCTCTTTCCCATCTTAATCATTATGTCCCGGTCAGTGTTTGGATAAGAGAAATATGAGAACACAGTTGGTGGATCGAGACGAACCACAAAAATCCTTGTCCTACATGAAAACACACACACACAGTGTGCACTGTATCAAGTATTTGGGAGACAATGATTCCGAGGGAAAGGCGATACTGCAGAACATCCTGCTTTTCATTTGGCCTGCTGTATACTCAACTGGAGAGACAAAGAGGGAAAGAAAGAAAGGAGAAAAGAAGAAAAGCCTGAATGCAGGTGAAAGTATTAAGTAAGCACACCTGGCGAGTTAAACACTGGAGCCGTGGGGGTGTTACATACGACTGTCTCAGCCAGTAAGGTGTTATAAGGGTTGTTAGTGCCTTGTGGTCGAAGAAGAGGATTTGTTAGTAGATAATTCCCGGTCATTCCTGGAGTGGTAAGACAGAAGAGGAGCAGATAAGTTTGGCGCAGTCAGCCGACAGTGATTGAAAGTTTCATGGAGAAAAGAAATTAAGGACATTTTCAGCAAGTGTGTCTTTTGAGGCATGTAGTGTCATCCAGGGTGTCTGCCAGAATATGAAAGTAGGGTGTTTATTTTGAAGTTGAGAATGCAGAGGAAACTTTGAGAGAGGTAATCAGGGAGAGGCAAGAAAGTAGCTACTTCTGCACGAGCCAAAAATATGCAACCTGTGCAGTCCTTAGCAGGTTTAGGGCGCTGGTTTCTTCAACTTCATTTGTTATGGTTGTTACATTCAGAAGTCATTATTTTATAAACCATTTTTCAACCCACTTATTATTGCATCCTGTGCTTTTATTATATAGTCGTATTTACTTTTATGACTGTGAACAAATAGAATTGATCAAAAATAGCACCCAGCATCTCTGTGATTTGGAGATTTGAACCAGGTCCAAACATAAAATCTCCCATCAGACAAAGAGCAGAATCCTTCCCAGTTTTGATATCAAAATCTTTATTTAGAATAAAATTTGGCAATTTCCTTACAAACTACATCTTCTTTTCAAATTTTCCCTCGCTTGCGCTATGTTTTAGGCATCTGAGGCATTTCCACTGCCATTTATCACCTGTGTTAAATGCCATCTGTCATGTTGGGAGGTCTCCTGGGATGTTTTTAATGACAGGGAAGTGCTTCCAGGAGATAGAGCCCTCCTTTAGTGCACTGACTCTACGGGGTAACTAGGCTACTGCACCCCGGAGTGATCAATATCCAACCTTTACATTAACATCTCCAGGAAACGGTGCGGGAAAAAAAAAAGAAAAGAAGAAAAATCCTGTTTTTATATTGTTACAGATGTATCAACGAGTCAAAATGTGCTTCAAAGCTCTAGGTGTAATGTTTTACCTTGTGGGAATTGACAGCGTTAAAGAAAGAGGAGGCAAAGAGCAGTAGCGACAGGAATCAGAAGAGGGAGTTAAACTACCTTGCTGTAAACCCTCTTTTCCCTTGCATGCTTGGAAAGCCATTTCAGTGGGAGCAGAACGCACTAAGCACACTAAGCTCTCCAGGTCAACCAGAGTTGAACATCATCTTCTCATCATCATATTTGTGCTCAAGCTAAATAATAAATGACAGTTTTTTCCCCCCCTCCCTCCCTCATAAATGCTCCTGTAAAGTAACAGAGGTCACCTTACATGCCAGGCAACAAATGGCCTCTGTGCATGCCAAGATTTTCCTAAAATAAAACTTTTTTTTTTGTCTATTTTCCCTTGAGTCTGGGTATGAACTTTGGACAGCCAGCACTTAAATAAATACAAAACAAAACCAACAACAACAAAAAAAAGTTCTTCAAGCCTTGCCCCCAATTTAAGAGTGACGTTATTGGCCAGAGTGACAGCACCCAGTATTTGAGGACGGATTTTTGTAATCCTTTGCTGGCAGAACAGAGAGACTAAAGTAAAGACCTAGATCTTTTTTTCTTTTCTTTTTTTTTTTAAAACCGTACTGCTCTGTCTTTTCAAGCTGAAGGCATTTATAACGATTATCCAGAGAAGGATCCTCTATGGCGGTGTGGAATCATTGAAACTTGAAGGAGGTATTTTTAGCTGGATGATGAAATGTGTGCATAGGTGTGCATGTGGAGAGAAATGAGGTGTGAACTGACCTTGGTTAAGGGTGGAGGTGCTGTTGATGTCACCTGAGATAAAGGAGGACTCAGATTGCTTTCTTACGGTGTCATTCCACATTCTCCTGATACGACTCTGTCAGGTCAACAAGGGACATTCATTAGGACTTTAAACAAGCCCGCTCACCTTTCAGATCAGCTTTCATTTATTTTCTATGTACATACTACTGACTTTATCACTCCTCGCATACCTTCTAGTATTTCAGTGAGGCAAAGGCAATGCTAATGCTCAAAACTAATTTGATGTGAGTCAACTTTTGAATGAATTCAGCTCCAGTCACGAGTACCTTGAACAAGACTAGAGATTTAAGTATGGTAGAGGTGTTTCTCTATAAACACAGTCAATCTAGACGTATTGTCTAATAGGGCTTTTAGCCTGTAATAAGAATGGGATAAAGCGAATGTGTTTCTTTTTTTGCAATTTCGGCTTTCCCCATAGTAAAATGTGCTTGCAATGCTCTTTAAACAGCGCAGTACTATCTCCCATGCACATGACGTTAGTGAGAAAAAAGATAAAAGCAAGTGCTAAAGGGGGCAGAACAGAAGAAAGGTACTCATGCAGTACAGCAGATGCTGCTTGTAAAATGTGGCATAATGTTTGTGTCTCTTGATCTAACTCTGAAAATAAAATGCATGATGTGCATTTTTTTCTTTTGTTGCCATACCTACATGCTCACGATTTATGTAGATTCTCGTGAGCAATTGTTTAAACTTAAGGGTTCGTAACAATGTAAATGAGCTGTGTGATGAGTGTGTGCAAACAAAGAGACGCTGTGTTCTTCTTTGACTGTATGAAGCTGCTGGTCTACCTGTGTACCAGAGGAATAGCGAGCGCTGGTCCGTGTGGTGGAAGTCTTTGCAGAACCGTGTGAGCTCTCTGTCGGCAGCCCTCCGCAGCAGTACGTGTGGCGGAAGCACTTGCTGTACTCTTTGCGGACCTGCGAGAACAAGCGACACAGCGTTGTAGACTTTACATATGATAGCTGAGATCTTGAAGCAAGCAGAGTTTGTCCTTTATATCAGTGTGTGGTGCTCTGTGAACTCTTCATGCATGCACAAAGGTCCATTGAAATTCAACAGCATTTCACCTTGAAAGAAGACTCTTTCTTTGAGCACTGCAGGCGGCGAGAAACTTACTTTTTTCTGGAGGAGGCAGTGAAAGATAAAGATAAACATTCCTTGGAAGGTGTTGAATATGGTGAAGAGGTATGCCATGACAATTGAGGCCTCGTTGATAAAGAAGAGACCGAAGGACCATGTGAGACCCAGCAGACACAGTAAAGCGAAGGCACCCATGACCCAGGATCTGAAGGACAGAAAAACAAACAAGGACAAATCCAACATGAGTGGGATTTAGTGATCTGAGAGGGTGATGAGTGGGTTTTGCAATCACCATAACTATGAAAAACTAGGAAAAAAACTGTAAACCAGGTGAGAGGAAAACAATAAAATGACAAACGACACCTATGCCATCCTCCATCCTCACAGCCCCTTTCCCCACTGTCCCCACCCCGCCATCCACACACACTCTCAGCCCAAACTCGAATGCAGTTCCTGCCGTCAAATAGGCAAGAAGGACGCAAAACCTTGATCTGGTTTTCTCTAACTTTATATGTGTTAAGACATCCATAAGAGCAGAATCATAGGGCACGGCGTGTTTAAAAATAACACTATCATATACTAAAAGTTTATCTAATGAGTGTGTTATCGTAGGTGGAGAACCGGGCAGATGTGGAAAGAGTTCAAGGAAAAAAAGGAGACTCCCCGCCTCGTGTGTGAAGGTCCTGTGGAGCCTTCAGACACAAGCAGCGGTCACACTTCAGCGCTCAAACACACAACAAAAAAACAACAACACCAACAGCAACACCACTGGATTTCAAGATGATGGACACGGTGAACGTGAACAGTCACAAGGATGGTGGATGAGTAGATTTGAAGCTGCAGTTTGGGAGAGGATGAACCGGCGAAAGAAAGAAAGAAAGAAAGAATAAAAGGAGGAGAGAGAATAAACTAGCAGCTGAAGAGGAGACTTCTGGGCAACATGTTCTTACTTGATAAAACGTTTATTATCTTCATAGCTAGAGAGCATGATAAGCAGGAAGAGAGAAACACAATTAGATCAGAGCGCATAACAGCGTGGGTTAGTCGGCATTTGAGTAAGATATCTTCAACTTTGATCCAAGGGAAATCACGAGAGGCAATGAAATTAAGCGTCTAACAACAGTGGTTGTATGTTCGGCTGCTGATGATTCAATTACAAAATTCTGTGTAAAGCATTTGGTCAGAGCACATTGTCTGGGGTTGAATTTGCATTTATGCTACTGTATGCGTGGGGGGTGTTGTGTGGGTAAAAAAATGTCTGAAGTGTATAGTAAAAGCTTACCCGGGCAAATCTGTATTATAGTAGCCGTCACAAACGCGATAAGTACTGATGTGGGTCGCAGAACGGAGAAAGAGAGAGAGAGAGAGAGAGAGAGAGAGAGAGAGAAGGAGGATGATAGCAGAGAGAGAAAGGAGAGGGTGCGCGTTAACTTTGCTTTCACATGCAACATGCAATGACACTGGAACTAAACTGACTTTCAGACCAAACTTTGGAACAAAACACAAAGAAAAAGACCACAAGGAAACAAGCTATTAATACACAATGTATTTCTGCAGTATAAACAAGCTGAGAAAGAGAAATCATTTCTAACATCCAAGTACAAATGTACAACAATCTCACCATGAGCCACCATGTTCGGTAAATGTGTTCTGTTGTGGTTTCCTTGATAAGGGAGTAGTCTATCTCAAATAAACCAAGAAGTCTAAATAAGCCCTTTTTCTGCCTGGTCTTCCTGATTGCAGTTTTACCACAGTGCTGTAATGTTGCACACATTCATTAAGGAAAAAATGAAAAATAACAAACACCGGATGAAAATAGCAACACCGCCGCTCCTACACAGAATGGTGGAGAGTTGAAATACGTAATATGATGGTGCAAACTGACACAGAAGGCTGTGCTACTGCGAGCGACAAAACCATACAACCCCAAATGGAAGAGGCCTTGAAATCCAGCCAGCAGTAAACAGCAATAAATATTGTTTTCACAGAAGTGCAAAAAAAAACAAAACAAGCAAAAACAAAAACAAAACAAAACAATTAGTGCCTCAGAAAACATCGCCTTCCTCCTCAAAGCAAAACACGTCACAGAAGTCGAGTGTCTGAGCTCAGAAGGGGATGGTGGGGTGGGGTGGTGGTCGGGTGGTGGCGGCGGTGGTGGTGTAGGGAAGGAATTTTCTTTTTCTTTTTCTTTTTTTTCTTTTCTGGGATTAGATGCTGGGATCTATAAAAAAACGGGTTTGACATGTTCCAGCGGGAAACACACATGGTAGCTGTTACACTGTACCCCACCCTAGCAGAGCTAACAGCGCATAAGTCACAGCCTGGGAGTGATGTGTGTCATGCCAGTGCAATTCTGCGGCTCGTGGTTTGGAGCAAAACAACATGGGACAACTCCACAATGTCTGCATAGTCATCATGACAGCTAAAAGTCTCATTGAAAAACTGCGTAACATTCGAAATCAAATGAAAATAATAGGTAAGATAATGATACTGGATCATTTTAAAAAGATTTAAATGTCTCTTGCTTGTCCCGTATTGAGATTAGGCTTAGAGGTGGGGGAGGAAATGCATTTTCCCATGAAAAGAAAAAAAAAAAAAACCCTCAAAAGTAAAGCAGCTTTAATTTTCACCAGAGTTATATTGCTGATAAGCAGGAGTATGCGGGGGTGCCGCCTATGACCCTTTACTTACTTTATATTCTCCAGTCGGCTAGAGTCTGGTTTCAGGGTGGTAGAGTGCTTCACCATTTTGTACATTGTGATGACCAGGAAGATGAGATTGAGCTGTCAAAACAGAGTAATGGTAGTGTTAATACATGAAGATGTATGACTCAAGATAAAGCAGACAGAGAGAGAGAAAAAAAAAACTGTTAATTTGCCTATAAGTATTAAAAGAGAAGAGCCTTCAGTTCTCTGCATGTCCACAGACTAATCCAATAAACATCTATCGTTCCAGCCGGGCTCAGACGGGCCGACTGGCGCCAAATTTAGTGTCATTCTATATCAATAAGAGCATGGAAATGCATTAAAATCCATCAGAGTAAAAAAAAAAGAAAGAAAAAAGAAGCGAAAGAAACAGCCACACAGCAGCAGTCTGGCAAGTCAGAAGGGAATGAAAAGTAGCAGGAGAAATAAGAGACCCTCTTGTTGTACAAAACAACTGCATATCATTTTATGCACAGTGAAATATTATAAGGTATAACCAGCTCCAAAAGGCTTGAGGGAACATGGTATATTTTGTTCGATTCTTGTGTGTGGACAGATGAAAAGAGAGAGAGAGGAGAAAGGGAGGGGGAGATAGCGTTTGCTTGCTTGTTTTAATGTATTAAATCTTAAGGGAGCCAGTGGCACATATCAGGTTGAGACAAGGATACTATGTGCTATGTTTCTGAGCGCATTTATTTGGTACCTTAAAAATCAATACTGTGATTTAGAGACACAAAGGCTGGATGGGGCAGCAAGGAGCCGCTCCAAATAATTTACTTCAAAAACATTTATTCTGGGGCAAACTAGCTTCTGACACAGCATGTACATGCACTCACACAGCACAGGAACCAGACTGTGTTTGTACTATTGGAGACATATTTTAAGGAGGGTGGGGAGGATAGGAGGCCAGGCATGTATAAATAATATTAAGGAATATCTAAGAAAAAAAAGAAAAAAAGAAATACGTATCCAATAGCGCATATCAAAGAATCAGAGAAATGCAAAAATACAGCAGACAAAAATATGTAAGCTCCTGTATCTCTGACAGGTGAGTAACCCAATGAAAAATAAGAGAAAACTGCAATAACAGAATTTCTAACAGCATTTCTGTACATGACGTTACTTTTGGAATGTAAAAACATAGGCAAGACAAAAAAGGCAGACATGCTGCCAGTATGAGGGCATGAAATAAATGAATGACCTTTGTGAGCTGGACTCAGACCACGGCCATTTGCTCCTGAACAGAAATTCTCCGTGTTCAGGTGCGCACTGCTATCAAAAGACTATTGTGATCAATACATCACTCCTCCACATGCAATCAACTCACGGAGCCGCTCACAATAACCCAGGCGGTAAAAGAGAGGGACGACTGAGGGGGGTGAAAAAGAAAAAAAAAATCTCGTGAACCTTCTTTTATATCAGAGACAGCACTGAAACTATGTTTTGTTTCGCAGCCATCAGCCATTATTCACTGAAACTATGTTTTGTTTCGCAGCCATCAGCCATTATTTCTATCAGCCGCCTGCATGAGTCAGATGATGGGGGAGGGAGAGGACGGTGGGCGGGTGGGAGGAGGTGAGGACTTTAAAAAAAAAAGAAAAAAAAAAAAAAAAGCCTTTCACACAGCCCAGAGTGGTGACATGGATCCAATGAGACAGAGAAGAGGGACACAGCACTTTAAAGCAACCTAGCAGCACGGCACATGTTCCCACCCCCACCGACATGCTTTTGCAGCCCTTCCTAGGGGGATCCCCCTCTTTGCTCGAGCCGCACTGCTTTGCTTCTATCCTTCACTCTGTCTCTCTGTCTCTGAATCATCACTGCAAGCCATGCAGAAGCACCTCGCCACACTGGGACCGAGGAGAAAGCTTTTTTTTTTTTTTTTGCTGAAGTGGACTGTGTGTGTACACACTGAACTCCAAATGAACTGCTAGGGATAAAATATTAAAGGTGCAGATGGAGCTGTCCAGATGATAAGAACTGCTTGCGACGTGTCATGATCCAAGAGGCCTTGTGTTGAAGCTATCTCAAGCATGCTAATGGCCCCCCGCCCACCACTCATTACTTCCATGTTCCCCTTTCATGGAGCTAATACCCCCTGTGCCCAGAGACAGGGCAACCTCAGCCCAAGAACAAGGATCTAAATGCCTTCCACTAGATTTTTTCAGTCAGTCAGTATTTAGGGCCTGATTCAGCCGGGAGCAAAAAAAAACAACAAAAATGAAGGACAAAAAAAAAATAAATAAAAATAGAAAAAGTGAGAAAAGAGTGAAAGGAAACAAAATGATAAGAAAAAAAGCATGAGCACCGCGGGTCAAACTTGGCAGTAAACATGGCTTGGGTGGCGGGTGGGAATCCAGAGCCAAAGAAGAACTGTTTTCTCTTCGTTTCTCTTGCTTGTGTGCCTTTTCTCTTCCTTTCTCTCTACCTCATTGACAAGGACAAAGCCAATTTGTAGAGAAACCAGGGTCACGGATGGTGTAGACAAACCTTGCTCTTGCACACTCCCCTGAGATGCCCCTTTCCACAGTACTTTGTCTTTTTGAGTCAATTGTTGCACGGAATCAGAGAAGCAGTGTGCGACGCCTGAGCAAAGCACTGCGAAACCTCATTCCTGTCACACGTTAGCTCTGCTACAATACATTAGCGCCTCACAGGGTCATGATTCTATCTCTCCGGTCATCACCGCCGGGATCCTGATCATCATTTCCACTGCAGAACGCATTTTTCATGCAAATCATAATAGAAGCAATGCACAATTGGAAAACAATGAGGGCCCAATTTAGAGAAAGGAAACATATTCCTGTGTGGCTGACAGAGCTTTTGCTGAGACAGGGAGAAATGCATGTTTGTTTTCATACCGTGTTAGCTTTTTCCTCAATTATAAGCTCACACATTCAAAGTGGGTGATGAGCCAAAAAAAAAAAAAGCCCAGACTGAAAACAATGAAATCAAAAAAGAAACAGGCATTTCACCCTTTACTGAGAGACATTTCAATCCGACACAGACTGTCACCGGGGCTTCTATGCGCATCCTCTTCCATTTTTAAATGCTACATGGAGTGGCACTGTCTCTCTTTGAGAAAACTGTGAAATGCAGTCCGGTGAGCACAGTCGTCTTTTATTTATTCTGTTACCACACAGACAAAGAGCTGTACTATATCTTTACTTTGAAAGCTCCTAGCGGTCTGCCAACGGTGTGCAGAGACTCACTGAAATTTGACACGGGTGCCCCTTCTCTCCAGTATATTTTCAGTGTCAGTTTGATGTTCAACAGAGGTCACTGCATCTGTAGATACAGTACCAACCATTATGCTGGATAATGAACACAGTACTGAACAAATACTACCCGTCCTCCCTGCACAGCAGCAAGACAAGTTTGCAGAGCTTCCTCATCCCTTGGTGTGCACGAGGGCAAGGCAATACATGGTTTGGTGAGCTGAGAGGAAATATCTGAGGAATACCACCTGCTATTTCTTTTTTTTCTTTTCTTTTTTTTTTTTACGCAGAGAGGCAAGACTCCCTAAGGTCTCATTCTTCTGAGCCTCTCTGATGGAGCGGGAGATAATAATGTCATGACCAGTAAATAATTGCATGCCTCAACGGGACATATGTCATTATGATATGCTATATGTCCTTCACCCTGACGGTCCTTGACCAAACAGAGAGGTGCCTTTGCTTTTCTTCATCTCCCCTACACTGTCACCTGCTATTTACTAAAGGCAGGCACACACACACACACACACATGGAGGCCGATGTAGAAGAGGAAGAAAGAAAAAAAATATTTCAGTACGTGCTGCAAAATGCACACCTCAAGGCCATCTCTCGTTTTTTAAATTCTTTTTTTCTTTATCATAAAAAGTGTAACTTGAAGGCCCATTAGGTGATCTGTAACGCGAGACTTCATGGGAGTTGTATAAATGCGACGTTGAACTAAACTCTATCAAATCCTGATTGCTGTCAGGTGATGGGAGGCAGAGAGAATTGTCGGATGCCTCAAAATCTGTCTTTGGCGCAAAATGAACCTGTCATCACCGAAGGACGACTGAGGAGCAAAAAACACCCATCTGACTTTTCCTTCAGTTAAACTATCTCGCTTCCTTTATCTCTCTCCTTCATCTCAGCCTCAGTCCCTTCCTCACTCTGTCAGCACCAGTATTCAAAGAAATATAAAACAGCTTACCATGATGATAAAGGTGACAGGTCCTATAAAACTCCATATGAAATGATTGTCAACCCTTAGCCAGCACCTATGGCGAAGAAATGCAGACTTTAGCTTGATGGCAACACAAATTACAAAAACAATATCAATCCACACTCCTGCAGCCAAATATTAATGGGAAGACATACATTTTTGGTTACTTGGGGTGATGACATGTGTGATTTATAGTCAATATTTAACTTGAGTGCTTTCAAATGCTCCTTTCACAGGTTGAACATTAATTCAGTTTCACAAAACAGAGGCAAGACCCCAAGTAGCCTCTCTAGATGGCTGAGTCTTAGCTGATATGGCCATTAATCTACGTAAAAGGCTTTTTCTACACAGTGCTCTTCTCTTTAAGAGAGCATTTACAAACAAGAGGTCACAGGAGGGTCTTTAAGCAGAAAGGCTTTAATGTAGTTGCGCCCCCACCCCTCCTGAAACCACAGTGTTGAGTCTGTCAGCCACTTTCAAATGACATAAAAAATTGAACAGCTGTCCGTCCCTGGCAAAAAGAGCTCAAATGTTGCTGGTGTAGTCTCCAGGGGTGCACATAAGGTGCTGGCAGAAATGATGAGTAGATTTCGTTTCAAAAGCTGCCATATACAGACACAGCAGGTAAGCCTGCACAGTGTAGCATCCAGCGTGTCTGCTCTGCATTTCCAAGGATTTGTTCAGAAAGCTGTACTTACGCTTCATCGGTCCCGTAGCTCTCATAGTCGATAGCTGCGGAGACGCCGACCACGATGGCAGGGAAGAGGTAACCAGACACGTAGTAGTACTTTTTCCGTGAGTATTCGCTCTCAAAGACCTCCACGAGCATGAGGTACAGCTGCACCCCCTCAAGACACATCCAGGAGAAAGAGGCCAGGAAGAAGAAGTGGAGGATCCCGGCAATGATTGCACATCCAATCTAAGATTCATCACAATCAAGAATAAAAGAAAAAAAAAAACAAGAATAAACAATACAATCACAGTTTCCATAAAATGGGGAGATTTTTGTTTTCATTAAGTTGTGGCACAAAAATGTCAAGAAGTATCTCCATAGCACTTTCTTTATTGAAAACTGTATATCATACGCCCCATCTTTTATTAAAACCTTGTGCAAAGACGACATGCACCGCTGCTGCCGCACCCGTTCAGTGGAACACATATCAGTGAAACTGCTGGAAAAGGGTGATGAATATTCATTCACCACATGGGCTCTGACTATGCACGGGTTTAACTTTCCATCAGCACGGTAAAAATTTAAATGGCATTCATATTGTAAGGTTAGAGTTGGCAGATTTAATCATAGAGTTCAGCATTTGAGGCTTTGATTTCCAGGTGTATGCAGAAAAAAACGTATTTGTGCTCCTTGAGATTTGAGGGAAAATGTAGGTGAAAGAAGATTTAAAAAAAAATATATAGTAAGGATGCACTCTCTGCCATAGCAACCGTGGCTTTAAGTGACAGAGGAAAAAAGACCTGTCAAGTAGAAGACATGGCCTCTTAGTAATCTATATTAATGGTGCTGTCTCACTCATGTCATGTCAGGGACAAGCAGAGAAGGTTAGAAACAAATAATGCTTAAAGTCTCATCAATTTCTCTCTGAAAGGATCTTTTGTTTTGTTTTAGGGTTGATAAGAGATAAAGTGAGTGGGAATGAATCAAAACCAAATCAATAGGGTGCAATCGTTCCGGCTTACCTTGGTTTCCGTCATATCGATACCAATTAGAAATATTAACTCTGCGATGAAGAGATTGATGCACAGATTCTTATGGATGGTGTTGCGATCGCTCTGCAGGCCGCGGAAGAAGCAGAAGGTGAAGATGCTGATGGCGAGGCAGACGAGAGACACCACGATCCCGACTCGAGTGATGATAGTCAGAAGTGGTCCATGAACACCGTCAGGCTGGAAGGAAGAAAAGTTGGATGGCGGATTACAAAATAGGTTTATGAACAGATGAACAGAGAGAGGGAGACATGTGTTTTTTTTTCTTTCAGCTCTCTGACATTTCTCTTACAGAGTTTGTGTATTGTATGTTTTTTTTTTATGTTATTATATTTATTTTTCTGTTAAAGTACAGGATACTTTGACCTCCTCGGGCCTTTAGAAATCCTTCAACTTAAATAATCAAAAAACAAAACTCATTGTTTGGTTGAACTGGTCACAACTATGGAGGGTAACAAGTAGATATTGCTTTATTTTATGAAATCAATGGCACTAGTTTTCCAAGATGGAGAATATGATGTGCAATATTAAGAAAGCAGCAGAGTGACAGTTTACACCGTGTTCTCTCCAAACCTCACGGTAGTTACTGTAATCTTTTACAGATTGCTATTTAAACACAGAAACAAGATTAAAAAAAATAAAACTAGGTGAGTTTAAAAGACAAGTCAGCTAGACGTGGATTGAAAAAAAATTGGCATACTGTGATTTCACGGTGAGCCATGAGGATCGCAAAGTTAGTGAGATGGCTGCAGGAGCAGGTGGTGTGTGTTTCATTTGAGTCCAGGAGTTTGCAGCCTTGGGTGGACCAGTAGCCCATCATACTCCTCTCAGAGTAATTCCAGAAGGAGCAATTGGAGTTGAAGTAGTTCTTCATCTGCAGATAACAAGAGATATGGTTAAGTGTCCAAATAATTGACTGCCTGAAATTGAAGTACATGTAGAACACAGAGGCCATTTACCCCCTACTCATACAAAGTATTTTTCCGCACTGATATGGATGAGGATTTTTCACTTCACAGCTCTTATGAAGCAATTCATATGTTGTATCTCATTTGGCACATGCTTGCCAAATCAACTGAAGCATAGTTGGGTATATGAGGCCTTAATAACAGAGAGGCATAATTGTTTGACGGCATGTCTTCGGAATTGCACAATTTCTCTGATAAAGAATGGAGTCACGCATGGCCCTCTGGGAACTCTAGTGACAACTTTAAAAGACGAAAGATAATTGGTGCTCCAGTAATTTCATCCTAGATTGTACGGCTAATCTAGGAGTTAATTTCCCCCACTATAAAAGAAAATGGGTATCATTTATATCCCAATGTTGATTAAAGAATTAGTTTTCATTAAGAATTCACTTAGGTTCTAAAGACTCCTTTAATTTGATGTTCAGTGACTTAAATAAACTGCCGACTGACCTAGCTAGACATTTACAATTCAAATTGTAGATCTCTGTCTACTCTGGATGTCCCCTCCTGTTGTTTTTAATATGACCTCTCCAATCACTCCAGAAGGGACACTTACATCAATGTGCTTCAGGGTAAAAATCACCGGGTCATTAATGAATACACGGCTGGACTCCTTGTTGATTGAGGCAGCGATGATGTCAGAGTTGACCGACACGTTGCGGCCGTAAGCATCGTTGGCCATCTTGATGGTGGCGTTTTCCGCGCTAAGGAACTGGCTCAGGTTTTTGTAGAGCACAAAAACCAGCTTGGCAACTCCTACAGAATGAAAGATACAGACAGACATTAGAGGATGAGAAAAAAAAAGCTTCAAGAAGAATTTAAACAACGTGCTTCGAAAAAAAAAAATCTGTGGGCGAAACAATACGCACAAAAAGGACTAAAAATATTTAGAGACTCCAATTTATTTCGATGAAATTCAATTTAAGATATTCAACAAAAGAACTGCAAGAATGAGAGTAAGAAGTAGCCTCTCATTTTTCTGCCAAAATCACAGGGCTTGGGTTTTTTGAGATAAACTCCATTGTTGGGCTTCTACGCTAACACAGAAGACTGCTTGCCTTCCCACAGAGCACTGGGAGCAAAAGTCGAACATGCGTGTTTCCACTGAATAAGCACTCCATTGCTTTTAGAGTTAACAGAACTATCATGAGCAAGTTCCTCTTTCTTTATTTGCTTTTCAGTACATTTAAGAGAGAGCCTACCATTTCGACTGTTGAGCTTGACAGTGTTGGCAGACAGCTGGATTGAGATGCCCTCTGTGCTGGTTTGTGGGAATTTAAAATCCTGGACCTGGCCATCCGTGCTGAGTACGTACACATCCAGGACTGCCAGGAGCAAAAAAGATAGGGAGGATGCATTAGAGAAGTAACATGAAAGGACAAGAGAACGAGAACATTTCAGACAGTTTGACTCAGACCTAATGGCATAAAAACAAAGCAGTGGAGAATACTGATGCCACAACTTTGTTCGTGACCAAAGGACATATCAACGACTCCCAACACTAAATCTTTGTGGCACTGAGCTACACAATAAAAATGTCAATCACAAAGTGATCATTTTGTCCCTGTGGGAGCATTACTAATAAATGAAAAAAACAACGCTGCAGACTACAGACAAATCTTCCTTGTATGGTTTAACTGCAGAAGAAAATGAGAAAAGGAGGCTGTGGATAAACAATGTACTTTTTCTGACTCCACAGCAGGCTAATGTTCACATTAATGTATAGAGTTACAAGGTCTAGACGCATACATTTATAAACTAAGCGTGCGCAATCAGAGAATCCAGTCTATTTAATTGTCCGATATTCATCACTTTGTCAGTAAGCGACTCGTTAAACCTAATATGCGTTGTTTTTCTGTTCCCCCGAGGTTTAAACGCTTATTATGAAAACAAAGTCCCTTTTTATGTGCCGGCCTTGTTTTCCTATCACTAGAGTTACTCTCTCGATGAATTGGAAGTAATCAAATTAACTGGGGCTGGCATCCATTGAGAACACTTGCCGTTTGCTTACCACAAACTCTTGTTTTACTTACTTATGTTGTCTGCAGGAACTTTGACAATGGCAGGTTCCATGAGGTTGTCGGCAAGGACAAAGGCCCCTTCCTCCAAGGTATCTAGTAACATGGTGGCTGCATGTGTCTGCTCCGTGCTGTTCATGTCATGCCAGGCCTTCAAGGCATCCGGTCGCAGAAGGTTATCTACCGTGTCCACAATGGCCTGTGTCGAACCAACAAACAAAAATGTACACAAAACAAAACAAAACAAAGATAGTTGAGTAACTCTGAAAAAAAAAAAAATGTTTGCAAGCATTAAGCAATGACATGCAGACACTGACATGAAATTAATGGAATGCTGAAGAAGCACATCTGCGGATTAAAATGAACGTGATGGAAAAAAAAAACGAAGCTGAATTTTACAGGACATTAATATTTGACGTACATATGACAAGACCAGGTAATTAAAGACATTTACTGATGAGGAAACATTTTTGCTTTTGTATTGATCATAAGGGTGAAACTGCAGAGGGAGGGAAGAACAGGAGCATCACTGAGGATGGGATTCAGTTTCTAGTTCAAGGACGACACATCAGGGCAAACACGGAGGGTCACGGTATATTGAGCCTATCAGGTCTGTCCAAAGGCAGGATATTAAGAGATGGCCTGATGAGAGTCAAAGTACAAAAAGCTGTCCTCAATTAAAATGATCTAAAAGTTCAGTGTCTGGCATGTAGAAACTTTTTTTTAATTTTTTTATTTTGACCTGCAGTCAACTCAAGTTCAGTTATATTAAGCCATGAAGTCACAAAAGCACCAAAAAGGAACAAGGAAATGTTCAAATTTAAAAACAAAACATGTTACATTTAACTGTATCCTTCACACAAAGATTTTCCTTCCTAACATTTTCTGCCACCTGAGCAGCTCAGGGCAGGCGGCGGATACATAGGGCGTAGGATCCAGACGACGCTGGGTTTTTCTTCAGGAAATAATCAAATCAATGTGTCTAATCGGGTAATCAATGCTGGCGACGGCTTGCGGGAAGGGTGGGGGGCAGCTATAGTGATGTAGCATCAAGTATGGCAGATGTCAGATACTGCTGACTCAACGATCTGTGTTCCAGATCCTCTCGTGCTGTCATTAGTCAAATAAATGCTGTCATTCTCATTGACGCGACCTCTCTAACAACGTCACTCCCTCTGACTTCAAATCTAAATGTTATGATGTTGAATAACAAAATGACGATGTCATACATTTGGGAAGTTGTGTGACTACATACATGTATTCTTTTTTCCCTTTCCCTTCTTTCTTTTTACGAGCTCACGGCCGTTGACTGGCTAATTAGCTCGATCCATTTTAATACCCTCCCGAAGGAGAGATCTGGATTGAGGGGGGGTGACTTTGGTGGCAGGTGGAGGACACCGATCTCCCTAATGGTTGAGGGATATATATGGCCAAAATACTTTGAGGTATGAACCCAACCGGATAGCATTTGTGGAAAAAGGGAAAAATCAGTTTGACCTGGCTAACCCTATTAACCAGATAGAACTGAAGATCTGCTCCTTTAATTTATGAAACAAATGACTTTCATGACCTAAAACCTACATCCTTGCGAGAGCCACAATTTTTACTTAACGTGTGGTAAAAGGTCAGGTGATGGAAAAAGAAAAAAGTGAACTGTGTTTGATGCAGTGTTCAGGAGTGTGATCTCTAATGTAAGAGCAAAAAAAAAAAAAAAAAAAAATTGCAGTAACGCAGTAAATCTTTCAGCAAATGAATAATGAGGAGTGTAAAAACAGGATGTTTGTTTGAGTCGTGGTGTTACGCATCCAGACGTGCAATCCTGAGTAAACATTTAGTAAACACACAATAGGGGAAAAACAGAATGAAAAATGAAAAAATACACCGTCGCTGTCAACGCATAGAGGGGGGTTGAGGGTGGGGAGAGAAAACACAGAGACACATCTATGTAAAGAAGCCACCTCAGTAATTGGAGATGACTTCTCTTTGACTTAGAAAGCACTTTGGGTACGATTGTGTCTGTGTGTAAGGAAATTACTCAAAAAAGCAGGAAGCACAGGGAGGAGGGAGTACATGACAGTACAGTGCAGAGGGTACATGCTGCTGAACTTGGGCTGGGGCAGATACAGTAGCACAAGAATAAAGGAGGGGACGGCAGCAAGCACAGTGGGCAGAAGCATTGCTCCAGTACCTTCATGTATGCCCTGCATGTCCTTTCTCGTTTTTGAAGCTTTTTTATTAGAAAAGAAGAACAGATATAAAAAATAGAGACACATAATTTGCACAAATTCATGAGCTTTGTAGAAACTAAATACTAACTGATACAGCCACTCTCCATGGCCTGGTGCACTGTCTCGAGTGCAGCTGAGGACAAAGAGTAACAGGGCTGTAGCTCACATTTATGACGTGCTGTATTTTTCTCTCAAATCTTCCTGACACATCATACAAGTATCACATCATGGCCAAAACCACAAATGTACAAACAAACTGCCAGGAATACAGATCTCTGCTGCTTGTCAGAGTCTAAAATAACATAACTGTTTTGTCTGTCTCACAGCTTTCCTGCACTTGAAAAGAAAGAGAAAGACTGCTTGTGACAAACCATAACAACTACTGTACATACATATCACTGTATTATTTTTGGGAGCCCTGTATTCCCTTCTGCTTTTGTCATTCAACAGTATTAACTTGTCAGTGAAGAGCGGTGCAACAAGAGAGAACTGGTGAGAAAGCGTTTCAGTATTTACTGTAATACAGTGTATTAAGTGATACAAGGGAGGCATTTTTTTTTTTTTCTGGTGGATGTAGTTACCTTGTTGAAGCTCCTTCCAGCAGAATCCTTCTCGCTGGGTCTGAGCTCCTGCAGCTGAGCATCCAGGATATCCACCAGCTGTTCCATCAGGCGCACCGAGGAGCTGACGTCCCCGGCGAAGATGGGGCCTTTGGTGTGCTTGGCTAACTCGTTGGCCAAGTTAGCTGCATTTTCACCGCTGCGGATCTGCGGGTGGGGGAGAGAGTGAATAATGTTCACAAGAATGCAAGAAGACAGACTTGGAGGGTTCTTTTGCAGCCCCTGTTTCTGACAGCCAATCACACTTGAATAAGTCCTTGAAATGCCACTTGTGAAAGCAAGGTTTAATGTTTTCTTCATGTAGGAGAAGCTGCCATGGTGACGTTTTTTTTACTGTGTGCTAAGTTAAAAAAACAGATACACCGAGAGCCGCTTGCTATAACTACCCTTATACCTTCCGCACATATTATACAGAGCGGAAAGAAAATATTGTTTTATGTAACTCAGAGGCAAAAGTAATATATACATACTATTATATCAAGTTTATGTCTGCCATTTCTCTGTCTTTGCCTCTTTTCGATGCAGTTTTTCTATGTCATAACTTTCTGAAACGTATAGGCTTCAGGAGTCATCACCTTTTTAGTTGTTTTTGAAAAAAGTCCTTATTTTCAGACCTATTTTATAGCTGACAAATGCAGCTTTCACGCTAATCAGACCAAGCTTTGTAACTGTGAGGAAGTTATAATAGTGTAGAAAGCCTTTACAGGGACGTGTTTCCACTATTTTGTCTACCCCCTCTGTGTTTTTTAAGAAGCAAATTCCACTTAGAGGGAAAACAGAGAGGCAGAGCATGTACAAACCTTTTGGGCTACTTGGTTGACCCAGTGGGAGGTACAGTTGCTGAGATCAGGGCCCTTCGGGTGCCAGGCCCCAGTGGAACATAAATAAGAGGCTGTGCCTAACAGGGAAAACAACAACAGAATAGTCAAGTTCAATCAAGTCAAATCAAATTTGTTTTCCCATGAAGTCCTTTACAGAGCAATAGAGGGCAGGGATAAAGATAAAAAGATGAAACTGCTCACAAACAAGACATTTACATTTCTACATTTACAAACATGCAAATTTATATCTGTTAAACAAACATGAAGACAGAGAATGTTTGCTCATAGAACTAAAGAATATTTTGCTGTCGATCTGATGTTAGTAAGACTGTTTGAATGCTGTCAAGGGATAAATTAAACTGAAACTGTTGGATATAGTAAACACTAAACATGTGAAAGTCACCAATTTTGTTTCTGCAACATTATTTCCTGCAAATATTCTCAACAGCCTCCTCTCGTTTTTGCCACAAAGTGGCAACAATTTTTTCCTGCGTCCTAATTAGCCCTGTGTCTGATGAACTCGGAGCGCTAACACGATTTCACACACAATCAAATGAGGGATGCGCGTCTCCACGCAAGCTGCAGGAGAAACAGCTGAGCCTGCTGCTCTGCAACACAGCCGTTACAGATTGCTAAATCATGTTTCGACCTGGAGTGACACAGCTAAAACTTAATACCATTACAAACTGTCTTCGCTGATTCCCCGAACACCTACTTAAACTGGTGCTTTTTATAGATTTTAAAAAAAAAAAGTCCTTGTATGCAAGAACATCAGACAAATCTAACAAACTTATTCTCTTGGGACGCCTCGGGTCATATTGAAAGCAGTAAGCACACAGCCCGGAGGTGAGAGGGAGCCCTGTTTACCTCGTGTTCCCTTGGGGCAAGGCCGCTCCACAAGCATGCCCCTCTGGGTCTGAGGCCACATTATGTCTCTTTCCTCAGTGGCCTTGCAGAAGCGCTCGGGTAAAGGGAAGGACTCGAGGGGTGGAGGGGAAGTAGTCTGTGGAATCACAGGAGGCGGCTTGGGCACTCCCCTGCTGCCCTCCTTGAGCCCTGTTGTGGTGGTAGTGTTGGCCACACCCCAGTGCACTGTGGTTGTTGTGGTGGTGGTTGTAGTTTTCTGAGGCTGAGGCGACGTGGTGACTTCTGACAGTGGCGGAGCTGTGAAGAGACAGACAATATGTTTAGGTGGAGTACTGTTATGTGATGGTGTGCATCCCAACGGAGAGAATATGATCACTTTCATTATTTATGGATTCTCACTGGGACACATATTTATCCGTCTTTATGAAAACACACAGCGCTGTGGATACAAATACAAAAATAAAATTATTTGTTTGTGATATCTGGTTGTATGAATAAAAAGTTGATTTCCACTTGACTAGTTTGACCAGCAGTTGTGTCTGCTCATTAGTGTGGTACCCCTGGGGGATGAAATGTAGACTTTATCAAGTATTTTGCTAAAAAAAATACTCACTCAATACAGTTATTCAAAAACTGGCCTTTGGGTGGGCAGATGCAGCACTAAACTTCAACACTTGCACCCCTGTTAATTCCTCCCCTTTTTTTTTCTTAACATGTTCAACACTGTAATGCTTATATATCCAAGTATCCTGTTGTGCAAATTGCTGCTAAGTGCTTTGTGCAACAGGCGTATTTGCCTTCCCATTGACTATGGCTTATCCAAGGCACTCAGTCTGCAGTGAACAAGACAATAATTACAGTAACATCCTCCTGCCTGGCAATCATTCTTGCCTGGGAGATTTTGTGGCATGGCTGATTAAATTTCACTAGAGCAACACAGAACCTGTATGTGCAGCCTTGGTGCCTGAACATTCATTTTACAGTTGTTTCTTGCAACAACTCATACTCTGATAAAGCAGGTGTGTGCAGTAACTCATGCAATGCCCCAGGCAAAAACAATATGTTTCAGTCCCCGGAAAAGGAGAAAATAGTGCACTCCTTACATTTAACATGAGCCACTAAGGAAAAACTATGAAGACATTTTTCATGTGATACACCAGAAAAGTGTGAGTAGCAGTGTAATTACATTTCATAAAAGGTGAACACAAGGGAGTTTCATAGATGAAATGTTGATAAACACTAACTGTTTGATATAAATCTGCTCCACATCTCCGAATACGAAAAGAAAGCATGACCCCCTCTTTTAAAAAAAAAAAGTATTTGTTGGTTCAATTTAAAAGGATAAGTTATATCAACCAGAGGAGCTCTGATTGGAATGCAACGTGCATACTGAATCTAATTGCATTTGAGTACTCTGATTTCCTCCATTAGGCTGCCTGTAGAGCATGCAGGGAATGTGAAGAGGTGCTGTTACACTGCTGGAGCTCGGCACAGTCGTTCTCTGTAGTACAACTGGTAGTGAAAACGAAGAGGCAGAAAGTCAAAAGAGAGGAGGGAGTCAGAGGCAGGCAGGACCAGGTGTGGGGGAGGGCGCTGCACATCGAGGACGATGACAGGAAAATTCAGAAACAATGGGGGCCAAGTTGGAAAATGAGAAGACAGTTTCTGTCTTCCAGTGGATTGGAGGAGAGACAGCCAGACCCCAGGAAGGAACACCTCCATATCTATTGCCTCCATTGGATAATGGGTTTGGCTGATAGCAGCGAAACCCTCCAGTCCCCCCCAGTTCCCCCTCCCTCCAATACACACACACACACACCACAACTACTATCACCGAAGGCCCTGCGGTGTGGATGAGAGGCTTCAGCACAGTTGCGCTGAAGGGAAATCACCTTTGAGGCTGTCTGCTACCTGTGGAGAATTAGGCTCTATTGACCAGGGGAGATGACTCGGTATGCTCCCACCTGGTGATGGGGGTATAGAAATCCATCCACACAAACGCACACACACACACACAAGCAGGTGACATGAAGGTGTACACAGCTGACTGGCTGTTTTGACACAGAGCTGAAGGCAGATTTGGCTGGCTGGCTTCGCCTCAGCCTCTACTCCTCTTGTCCCTCCACCCCCACCTGTATCCTTTTACTCAACACAGTGAAATTCTCTCCAGCATGGCCTGTCACAGCGGTTGAGAGACAACCTGTGCTTAGTGTCCTTTCAGCACTAGCATTTAGCTGGCTGGGAGAAATGCCCATCTCTATTCTGCACCAATACCCTTTTATTGCTATAACCCTCTGTGTTTTTTTTTTCATGGCTCACTCAGAAGACACAAAGGTGAAAGCAATAGTCAAAGAAGAAAAAAAACGCGTTGCAAATTTCTGGTTAAGTTTACACGCTTTGCATGTAATTTTGTACCTCTGAAGAAAATGAATGCGCGTGGACATAGTTTGTAAATTATTAGCGTTTCTTTTCAAACATCTGGGTCAGGGTTGCTTGGCAAACGTCCAGAAGATTCCCAAGAAACTGTGGGGCCCTTTATAGGTTTCTCATTTCCAAAATATGAAAGATGATAATGATAAGATCCCCGACTCCATGGGTGGGGAGTTTAGAATCCAGACAGAAATAAAGCGAAAATGAATCGCTGTTCGGCAGCATGATTTAAGATAAAGGGCTTGCGACCTCAGCCAATAAATCAAAGAGGCATCTGCTGTAATCCAAGCGCATTCCTTTAGCATGTCAACTAACAACTGTACCTTGTTTACACCCCTCACTCAAGAGGGCTGCTTGTCATGGCTTGCTGGGATGTCAAGCTCCATGCTCTAGTTACAACATGTACAAATAAATCACTTTGAAGTTTGGCTTTTTTAATATTTTCATTGCTACCTGCTATCAACAGGAAACTGTGAGGGCAATTAATGTGAGACGTGGTTAATACCAACTAATGGGTTTGGATCTCCTGTAGTGTTCAATTGGAGAGAGATTTGCCCCAAAGCAAACTGGATGGTTTAAGCTTTGGAAAACGGGGGGTGGGCTGGATTTGCTGAGTAAATGTCTGTGCTAGACGAGACAGAAAAGCTGTCTTGGAATTGCTAAAAATTGTTGATCTCACAGCCGTACAGTAAAGAGCTTCATTAACAAGAAATATTATGAAAAGGACACAAGTAAAAGGGTCATAATAATCCTGTCGGGAGTTTTCCATTTCATGTTATGATGCAAACTAATCCTCTTTCGTGTGTGAAAAAGATACTAATGTGAATGTAGGCTATACTTCCCAGTGAGATTCGTGCATAAACAATGCAGCCTCTCTGACCACTGCTGTTCCTGTGTACATAGCGTGTCAGCCCCCGTAATCCTGCCAGCAACACAATAATCTTATTACCTTTATGCCGTAGCTTAGTTTAATTTGATCCAATGAAAGCTGAGAGGAATTAACCCATAGGTATTAAAATGGACACTCCTCTCAGGCAGTCACTTCTTCACAGAGATGTCTAAGTGGATAAGTTTATAAGCAGTCACTGTGAGGGATGGGTATTGATCTGTAAGTAGTGCTGCAGTAGTCTTTTCTATACCTTTTGTGATTCATAACGTGAACCAAATATTTATGCTTTCCACTCTGGCAACACACGCTTGACACCACTTCCCTGTGCAATATTCATTTGATTATGACAAAAGAAGCAAATCCCACATTTTGGGCTATATAGTGAAACCAGGACAGGATCCTTGATTATTATGTCTCAGCTGCACTCAGCCCAAGGGGAACCTTCAATTAGCTGTCATAGAGTGTAAGCGCATGGAGTGATATTCTCCAATGTGCCACTGATAGTCGGGACAGACTTATTCATAACCTCTTTGCGGGACTGGACGCCCACACATTGTTGCACTTGTAATGTAGATCAGTGGTTCGGTTATTACCACTGGGCTTATAGGTCCGGGATTGATGACAGACAATGGGACGAGTATCCGGGAGAGAAGCACGATCTTGTCACTCGGGAACACACACACAGACAAGATGAGACTTTACCAGGACTCAGTAGTCATGCCGGGGTGACAAATGAAAACCGACAGCGTGTGTGTCTTTTATATTATGCTTAATGGCTTCACTTTCAATAGGCACCGCATGGTTGTTCATCAGGGTAATGTTTCATACACATTACCAGGTGCTGTTTATCTTGCGAGGAAGAGGGGAGGAATGGTAAGGGAACACGCATTTAGCATTTGTTTCAGCTAATTTGTCACATAAATAGTCAAAAAGAATTATTAGATCTCACTCACACCTCTTCTATCCTCTGCTCTGTCGTGGAATAATCTCGTGATGATGTGAAACAAGGCTGCTTAGGAGATTTACCTCTTTGTTCCTGTTTTGCTAAGGTAAAAGAATCATGTCGTTTGAACACTGTGAAATGTGGCTCCTGGGTGGTAATCACTTCCTAATGGAAGAGGAACAGCAAAAGTTAACAAGTCAGTGGAACCTCAAACAATTCAAAGTCTGTTTCTGCCATCAGAACGGGGGCCCTCGCTCAGGCTTTGTGGGGGGGTACCAAGAGAATCTAGCGGATGGAAAATAAACGAATAACCCATCAGCTTTTAAGTAATTCAGCACAGAGCGCGGGTTAATTGAAATAAGGTGTTTAACTGTGGAGTGTGAATTGTTTCCTCTGTTAATGCCGCCGCTGAAATATCTGTTTTCAAACACGCGTTTCTCTCAGTCCTCTCTGGGTGCACGCTGGATTCGAAGTTCATATGGAAATAGAGCTGTTCTTGAGTATGAAATAGTGCGATGATTTATAATACGTTTGTGATGCATTTTGATATCTACCTATAATAACAATAATACACAAAGGAAATTGGATTACATGTCTTTCACTCTGCGCTGCATTTGTAGCCGTGGAGGGAAACACGGTGTATGATTGCTTGTGTATCAGCAGTAAATATGAAGAAAGCTGAGTGAAAATTCGTATAATTTCCCATGAGTCATGTCCTTGTGAGGGTGTGTACAGTATACGTCCGTGTCTTAGGGAACAAAACCTAATAGCTGGATTACGTTATTTACTGCTGTCTCCAATATTTCGCTTTGCCACAATACAAACGCATTGATTTATATGGACACAGGCAGGCAGAGTGCACACACACACACACGCTTATAAATACATGTAAACATTCATATACACCCTCACACTGAGAATGACACCAAAGTATAGAGAATAGACATAGCAGCTGCCAGACTACAGCCTTCGCTATTTTTTTTTTTTTTGCAGCTTTCTCTCTACTGTACGTGCCTCAAATTTCAAGCATTAACTCTAAGTGTGCCGAGCAGACTGATATTTCACGCACACGGGAAGGTGTCTATTTCAGAGGTGTTCACACACACACACACACACACACACACACACACACACACTTACGAAGAGACGCACATACATGAGTATGCAAGCACACAAACCAGATTAGAGAAGCACACACACACACACACACACTCACACACACACACACACACAGACACAATAATCAGGCCTGTGCGAAATAAATCTCCTCAAAGGCGTGTGTCAGGGAGTGATGGGGGACCATTGTGATGTCTGAGTAATAATTCTTTTAATACGCCTTGTTTCACAGTCAGACTGTAATCAAACAAGAGACTGTGGATCCCCTTGGCTGTAGGGCTCAGCGTAACCATAATCACACTCCCCTCCTCTCTCTCTTTTATGTAAAACAACTCTTTGTGACATTTTAAATCATAACCCCGGGTTTGCTGTTGCCCACATACTTGTACGCTGAGGTGGAGATCATTTGGCCACGCTGCATACAGCAGCAGTGCAGACTAGCAGCTCGTGAATAGGATAAAACCTGATTTCGGGGGTGTGTGTTTTTGGATATGAGGTGAAATGTTCTACTTTGTCTAGAAACAACTGGCCCTCATGTGTGGTGCAGGAGGAGCGGCAGAGATCAAGATCGTATTTCAGAGGAAACAGGTGACCTCCTGGCCTCATGTGCTGCATAGCCGTTACTGCCACCAGACAGAAGGTGGTTAGGTATTATCCCACGATGTAATATCAGAGACGCTGTGAACAAGACTGTAAATCCCCATCGAGGGATTTCCCCCCTTTTATCACCCCAGTTCAATTCACCCCTATATCGTAACCAAGAATGAGACCAGTGGGTCACGATGTAGACAGAATAACGTCACAGTATATCATAAAACGGTGGTTAAAAAAGCTACATGGGAGGAATAAAGAAGGGAGCTGGCATATAGGGAGATCTTGTAGTCGAGCAGTAAAGCATAAGGCCTTTAGCTGTAGAAATATCTCAGAAATTCTCTTCAGCTTACACAGCTAAAAACATTGTCATTATATGGACAAAATTATGGTATTTAGGGACACCTTTAAGTGTTCTAACAAAATAAGGGACTTGTTGAATTAAGCTTTGAGCTGCTTTTAGGTCACTTTAGGGTCTTGGTGGTGTTCTGCAAATTGTAGTGTACAGTGAGGTGTTTCATTTGGCTGTTCCTTTTCTGCCAACATCAGTGCGATCCAACAACCAACAGGAGTTTAGTTTAACAGGGACAAACGTGAGAAAGAACCAGATGAGGTTGTGTATAACAATAGCTTTTTACATCATCGTTTGGCAAGAAGTCAAAAAGTTTTGTGCATGTTCCCCTGATGTATAAATATTTCGAAATGACAAAACTGGTAGTGTGTAATGTGCATGATGGCCGTCTTTGTCCAGCTGTTGTGTGAGTAGAGTTTCCCAGAAGGCACAGCTAAGGATTTAAATCCTGTCATTTAGCGTGCTCTCACTGGGATATGATCAGAACAGTCTGACCAAGGCTTCAGGCTTTCAGCATGATTTCAGGAGTGAGGACAAACAGATGCATGTATGTGTTGACATACATGCAGAGAAACGCAAATATCCAGATGTAGCGCATAGCTCATGGATGATCACGCAGGAGGAGTACTAAGAAGAAAATGGAAGACTACAGAAGGAGGTTAAAAGAAAAATCGAAAAAAGAAAGAAAGAAAAAAAGACAGCGAGAGGGCGAGCGAAAAAAGAGAAAGAGGCAGAAACAGCAAGACTGAATCCAATAAAGAGATGGAAGAGATGAAATGAAAGAGAAAGACAATAAGATCGAGGCAGACAGAGAAAGAAACAATGAGAACGAGAGTGTGACAGGAAGACAGAAAAACAAAAATAAAAAGGGTGATTTTCCACATCAATATCCTCTCCTTTCACACCACTGTGTCCACTTGGGCATCTGACAGGGGGTTGGGGAGAGGGAGAGGGCGGGAGTTGTTGTCAAGGCAAACAAACAAATTGTCCGTTTCTTAACACATCTTGATCCCTGCTCCTGCACCGCTGGTGAGCATGTAGGCGACAGAAGCCTCTGCCATTTTACCTGTGCACCTCAGATGGCTGATGTTGACGTTTAAAGTATCCGCGTCTCTCTCTGTTTTCCCTGCTTTCTCTCTAAATGTTGCCGTGCACGAGTTGACCTCTATGTAAGCACCGCAGAAGACAGGAATGAATCATAGTGGTGCTTATTAGAGAGCTGTATATTCATCAGACTATAAGAGGTAGGCTCTCTGGGGTGACTGCTAATGCATATGACTCACTAGCATCTGTAACAGCTGAGGATTTTTGCATTGTAAAGCACTTTCAGAACACACAAACTACAAGGCATTGTTTCGACCACATGCAGAGTTTTGTAAGCTAATTGGCAAGTGGCGTCAGTGAGCCATACCTTATAATTTCAAACAAATTGGGTCATTCTCTTCCTTACGATCCCTACTTGCGAATGTATAATTTGAGGATGCCGCAAAGATTGCATGCAAATGTATTGACATTTGAACAATTAAAGAGGAGGTCTTGATTTGTGTGGGTGTTAACTGCAGCGGCGGGGGCTTTTATATGAAAGTTATTCAGAATCTAATTTTGCGACAGGGGATAAATAAAAGGTTTCCGAGGCTCACCTGTGTCCCATTGAGGCAGTGAATACAGTCTGTTTGTGCATACTTGTGGTAAAAAATAGCTTTCGGTATGCTTACTCAGTGGTTTGAGACCACATATCGGAGCTTGGCATGAATAAACGGTCCATAGAAATGGGTGCATAATGAGTTTTCTCTGGGAATACCTCATTTAAATCAATTTAATCATCTCACTTACAAGATGCGACAAAGGAATATGTCTTTTCAAGAGGCTCCTATATGCAAGGAAAGAAAACAGGCATGGAGCCATGGTTAAATGGCTGGATTAGGGGCGCTGTTGGTCGAAGCCAAGAGAGAGACTTACTGACCTATTTAATGTCCACTTGCAGTGGAGCTGCTCGCTGGATGTGACCCCATCCACTCCCCCATAATCCTACAAGAGATGATCTTGCTTTGACATGGGCAACGTTATTGGACTTGACAAGAACCCAACTGTCTGCCACACAGGGTCTCAACATCACTTTGATGTGACTGCACTCCATGACGGAGTGGATCATGTGAGGGAGTTGCTTGTGCACTTAAAATACGAGGAAAAAAGAGAGGTGACGTGCAGGGTAAAGTGGCAAATGTATACGATATCAGTCTGCCCTCCCTGCAATTACATCGTTGACTCATACTCATGTACATGTTTTGAAATTATCTGGAGGACAAATCTGTGGTTAAATTAAAAACCTGTGGATCCTATTTTTTTCGTCTTTGAAGTTTGACTTCAGAGCTCTATGATCTGTATTAATGATTAGCCATGCTCCACGTACAAACAATGCTTTCTGCATGTGCTAAGTTTTCACATGTGTTTGCGGTGATTTGAGCATCGCTGAAATGTTGTTTTGATTTTTAGTTTTCTTTCTTTTTTCTCTCTTTGCCAAGCATTTGCCCCAAACACGTACCCTTAACTTATAACACCACAAAAGCATTCTGATAGCTTGTTTTAGTGCCCAGTGAAGCAGGCGCTGAAACGAACATCAAGATATAACAGAGAGGGCATCCAGTGACAGCCAGAAAAAAGTGCCATCATTTATGTGTCAACATCAGCCATGTGGGAGGACAAGTTTATTGACATCTTGATGATCATCCTGGACCATTCTCCCTTGCACTCATCGACTGCAACTCAACATACATTAGTCAGCAGCAGGGCCAGCCTCATGTCTCATTTGTCAGGAAGAGAGAACAGAGTCCTCGTTGACATTCAAATAAAGAAGTGTTAATGCAGAAGCCCCGAGGAGCAAATATAGTACGTCAGATAGTGGATCTTCCTAAACATGATCTTCAGGAAGGGAAGTGGGTTCCTTTCAGTGTTTGGGAGGTCTGAGTGTGTGAATAAACACTTAATAAAGTTCGGTTTGTTTCCCACACACAGGTGCAACATGCAACACAAATAACTGTAATGCAGTCTTATTTCAGGATCCTTTTAAAGCCTCTGATTTCTCTATCAGTAATCAGTGTCCATTCAGAAAATGAATAAATCAATTGAGCGTGCAGCCTGTCTATACTCAGCTTATTACAAGAATCCATAACAGCTAAGTGGAGAATAAAGTCTGTTGTGGAGGCTGTTGCTTGACTGCTTGAAAATCAGTTTACTGTATATAAACACATAATGGCATGTAAAGACATGCTCCAATTTATTCTTATTAGATAGCAGAAAAGGTGATATTATGCCCACTTTTTACAACAGCTGTCTGCAAATGCAAGGCACTGCTAAAAAATCAGCTTATTTGAATTCTCAGTGTGTACATGACTAAAATAAGAAAACACCTTTTGACAACATATTTCTCAGTTGCTCTAAATTTACTTATGAACTTATTAACGTTTAATTAAAGAAAACCCTTGGTGTCTTATTGGCAGTGGGGAAACTTCAAACCTGTTATTCCGAGTTGGGAAAAAATGAAAAAAAGAAAACGTTTATCTTGCTCTCCTTGATTGTGGCTGTATTTTACTCAATGCACCCTCTGCATTTTAATTTTGCTGTCCATCCTCGACTACGTTCTTTGTCACAGTGAAGCTTGCCTTGGACTGGCTGGATTGATGCTGTTCCACTGGATGAACCCAATTTAGCAGCCCTAGCCCATGTCCTATCAATACAAAAGTGGACGAGCAAACACACTAATAAATATTGAGTTATGGGATAATCTGTGGAAAAGTTGCTTGACCTCTGTGGCTCATCACTGACTGTGTTGAGCATTACGTGGATTTAGGATTCTGGGTGTGTAGAGGATTAGGATAATTACTGTTATTATATTCTCACTGTAAGGAGTATCACAAGTCTAGGCTAGTATATCCGCAGCTCTTGACAGCTAAATTAAAAACATACAGTAATGATGTGACCCTGGGTGACTTAACTCTCTTCCGTGTGTTTACCACCTCTTTCTCTCTCTCTCCCTCTCTCTCTTAGCCAGAACTTTGAATCCTTACAGTCCACCTACAGAGTGTGAAGTATTTATTTTTTTAATGGCCAATGGAGATTTAGAGATTCAGCATCCCTTGGGGAATGATCTAACCTTGCCCCAGGCCAGACTTTGCACCTGTCCGGGCATGTATGTTTCCAGAAGTGAAAAAATATCTCTGTGTCCCTGCCTTACTCTCTCTCTAAAAAAAGGGATATGCTAGCAGGGGTCCCTTGAGCCTTAGCACCAGGGACTCAGGGAACGCCCGAATGGTAAACCTCCACAAATCCCCTAGATACTGATCTCTTATGATATGGTAACTGGCTTCGAGGTGTTGTTTACCACAGTGCCTCACTCACTTCACCCCCCGAGATGCTTTCCTACACTCCAAAGCTTCCGTAACATATCTAGCACATATTAGATTCTAAATTAAAATTCAGTCAGCTGTGACACTTAATACATAGATTGGGAATACCAAAGGAATATCAAAGTACACTTGACTTGACAGCGGCTAAAATCATGACTTCAGCAATGTAATTTAACAATACTGTCTGCAAATGAACAGACTGGGGGGAGGGGGCTGGGTTCTTACCATGTGCTGGATCAGGTGGACCAAACTCCAGGTTGTATCGCAGGATGTAAAAATTATTCCACACATAGAGTTGGTTATCTCGCGGATTATAATCCACAGCTGCAATGTACTGGTACTGGTTGGGAAAGTGGATATCAACGTATTCCCCACGGTTCTGTTTGGTATTGTAAATGTAATCAATCAAGCTCTTGCTGACCTCACTTTCATTGTCTTCATAGGTGGAGCGGACCACATAGAGTACTCCACAAACCATGAAGGCATTGGAGGCAGAGCGCTTATCATAGGCCGTGTCCCATGTAGCCTCAAAACGTAGCGTATAGGGGTTCAACTGGCTGATAACCATCATGCCGTTGTTCTGCTCTGTGGCGTAGATCACCCACAGCCCATTCTCATCTACCGCCAGGTCAATGTCTGTTTTACCACCCCACTTGTAGGGCGACGTGTCGTGGTAGTTGGCGTTATTGATGATCGCCTCACCACTTTTGATTCGAGTCCGCAAGTCAAACTTGACAATGTTGCGGGTACGCTCCTTGTTGAAAAACACGGCCCCGTCATACACCACAAATCCAGTCCCATCCACCCGGTGGGGCAGCTTGTAGGTGATGGTTTGCCTGGCATTTTGGAAGTCATCCAGGGAGGAATACTCAATGAGAGTGTCTGTCCTATAGGGAGTCCAAGGCATGAAGTAGATTTTGTCGCCGGCTTGCAGTGGATCTTTGCACCAGGCACCGGCTTGTTGCTCCGCTTCAAATAGAAAGGAAGGATCACCGACAGCTTTCAGAGTCCCAGGACAAAGAAAAACTAGTAATGGGAGAAGAGTAGAATAAGAAACAGACAGACACAGGTTAACATGTGAAACATAAAACCATGCAAAACAATATGTAACATCCATATAATCTCTAATGTCTTCATTTTGTTCTACAGGTTGTCCACGAGGAGTGGGGACAGACACACATAAAAGAGTAGCCAAAAACACAACTAACAGCTATAGCCAATATTCACAAGCAGTATAAGGATTTTGGTTTTGTGCATAGAAAGAAAAAAAGGAATAGGAAAGTTATTAAGCATAACGTTTAAATGTATAAAGTAGTCTGAAACAAAAAGAAGCTTGGCCTCATAGACATTTACTGTTGGGAGTAGAACACAAATGAGGGGAAATAGAACAGAAACAAAAACTTAACGAAACAATTGGTCCTGTAAACAAAAATAATGCAGCCAACTAAAGTCACTTGGCAACAGACGGGAGGGGTTATGAGAGAGCAGGAGTCAGCGGAGTCTGCAAAGTGTTTGTTTGTACTTTGATGTGTCTCAGTAACACCACCATGTCTATAATATATACCTGAGAGGCTTGACATTACGAAGTGGTGCAAATGTCACAATCATTAAGATTTAACAAAACAAAACAAAAACCAAAAAAAAAAAAAAATTCATTGTGGGTCTCTTGAGGTGGTTTGGTTGTTGCTCTGAGGCATAGGAGGCATAAGAATCAACGGAGAAAAGAGCAAGTGGTCAGGTGAGAATAATGGGGAGAAGAGTGAGAAAGAGAAGGGGGCTCTGAGAAAAAAGGGGACAGTAGAAATCAATAACTTGAAACAAGGGCCAAGAAACACCGTTACCATGGCATGCTATGGAAAAGGATTTGGAAGCCAGGCAATATGAGATTCTGCTGAGTAGCAAAAGCACCCAGGGAGAATGACGAGAGGAAGCCCCTATGGGCTGCAGCCAATACACCCCCATTTACATCTTTTTTTATGGCCAGCCTCACTTCCCTCGTTGCACTACACTGGCCGTTAACATTACACTATTGGGGGATTCTGAAGATAACGTCTGTGGTGCATTAGATGGGGCCACCATGGGAAAATAGGTATTTTACAGCCAGATGCCACAAAACAAGGAGCTAGGGTTTAGATCGTGTCTGTTATTTACCTTTTTGCTCCACTTCTATTTTAAGCGTTGGAAGAGAGAATGAAAGGGGTGCAAGGGAAAAAAAAAAGAGATTAATATGAATTAACTGTCATCGCCACGATTACATATGCAGAAACACGTTATGAGACATGGACAAAGACGGGTAGACCTATTTAGAGAAAGCAGGAAAGTTGTGAGAAAGGTGACACACGGGCGTCAAGGTCCAGTCTTAGAGAAAGGGTTTAATTAGAACATGGAGAATGATCTGATCACGTCTGTGATCATGACCAGTCGTAACAATTTTATATCAGAGTGGTGGGTGGATTTTATATTTGACACAGTGCCAACTGCCTCCGAGCATGTGCTATCACTAATGGTTTAACTTCTAAGATCTTTGACATGTAGGCGATCAATTCTGAGAGAATGATCTCCTAGTTATAAATATTGTAAAAATGATTATAGGTTAATTAAAAACTGCATTCAAACTGTCTAATCCACCCACCACAATAAACCAAGCCTAATTCCAATTTTTTTTTAATAAAGTTAAAATAATCATAGTAATAATTCTGGACAGTGTAACACCCAATTAACACCAACAAAAGTCTCCATAACTTTTCCATTTTTTGAAATTATGAAGCCATGTGTACACAGAAAAAAAGAAAAGGAAAAAAAAAACTAACCGTGGCCTTATCAAAGAAGCAGGTAATCAGTGTAAATCACTGGAGTGAAATAATGTACATTAATATATAGCTTATGTGCACTCACTGTTGAAACATATTTAATTCCACAGTACAGCACTGCACTCAATTTGGTGAGTTATTTTGTGCTTTCCAACACAATTCCGCTATAAACAAGGCACTCTGAAGGCAACTGCGCTAAGAGCATTACCCGGTCCATTAATCTGATACGTCAATTAATTATAAAACATATCACAAGATTTAAAAAGTTAAAAATAATGATCTTATTTTTAACTGCAACAAGACAGAAAATTACTTATGACGAGTTTTACAAAAAATCTTCAAAAAAGAAAAAAGTTTTCGGGTTAGTCTGAAGCCTGGGTCAGACAGTTCAGCTTAACAATGAGTCTGCTTGTTGTTCAGTCAGCATGTTGTTGTCAAAATGTTGACAGGGCAAAGATGAGCATGTACTCATTTAAAAACACTTCCTCTTACTATATACGTCCAGAAAAGAAAAGCTACAGTTCATATTCACCAGAGAAATTAAGTTCATCTTAATTCAACTACTTTGACTTAAAAAGTTATTTCTACTAATGTAGAGCAATTAAGGCACATTGCTATTTGATATGATCTAATTTGAGATTTATCCTCAATAATATTTTATCTGTTTCCTGGTGGAGATGTCAATCTAACAAGTACAGACTGCTTGCATCAGTGCTTTGATCTACACTTCTATTGTTTTTTGGCTGTGTCTTTCTCAGATTTTTAGTCTTGGATGGATTCAACCACAGAAGGCCTGCGAGAATCAGTGTTGAAATACTAATTGTACATATTTTGGGCCAGTTTGCACCATGGGATAATGTGAGCAATCATAAATTAGATTCCCTTTGAATCCTACAACCCTCCGGCTCCAATTAGTGCAGGTTCATATTAGAATTTGAATGTGTTGTAATTGCTGAGTCTGACCTGGGCTTCAGTGGCAAAAAAAAATAAATAAAAATAAATAAATTTCAGTAGGATTTGTAAATGAATGGACACCAGTCTGGAGAAGAAATTCAAATGTGTTGCAGCTAACTAAGAGATCAAGCACAGATAGGAGGCAAACAAATTGCAAATTGCAAAAATAGTCGAGTTCTCAGAAGCCACCTCAGCCGCATGAAACAGAGGAGGGGGGGACGAGAGAGAGGACAGAGAAAAATGGCGTGAAGGAAACCTGGAAAGAAAAGGAGAACACATGACGGCAGACCTGATGATGTTAGTAGAATGTAAAAATAGAAATAGCAATCAGTGTGATCAGTAATCGGTCAGTGGATGAAGAGAGTGAGTCAGATAGCCGAAGGAGGTTTCCTGCAGATTGCACAGGGGGAAGGGAAGAGAGTCAGTCACTTTTAATATAGCAACATTAAAAACAAACAAACAAACAAACATGAGACACATCCCAACCCACACTAACCCCAAAGACCCTAAACTTTCTCGACTAGACTTTCAGACTTTCTAGGGAATAATACATGCTGTCTAAGAACTGTTACTAATCAAATTATAATGACTATTAATAATCACTGTTCCTAATCAGGTGTTCCGTCTTGATATGGATGGATGTCTGCTGTCAACTGCAGCCTCAGTCAGTGGCTCCAGTATTTAATCTAAATTAAAGAGTCATCTACACTGAATAGATAAGGAGGAAAAACAAGAACACCAAAGGGGACCCAGAAATCATGGTGTTCCAGGTTAACTGTGATTTTGATAATCTGGTCATCAATGTCACGCGGAGCATAGAGGTTTACTGAATGTGATGAACAATGAAAATATATAAAGCATTGAGGACTGTTTATGCCCACTGGCACGACTCTACGGTCTCCATGGGTATAATGGGAATGGCGACGTCTTTCTTTTTTTTTTTCACCATTTCAAAATAGCTTGTACAGAGCAGTCTTAATAATAATAATAAAAAAAATGTCTTGGCTTTTATGCTGCCTGATTCAAGCAATTACCAGAGCCAATTCAGAGGGCAATTCAGTGCCAGGTGAAGGCAAAATTTACATCCTTGGCTGGAACATGAAGATAATGTTGCTAATGAGGGCAGTTCATGACAAGAACCAAATTATGAAGCCAAAAGGATGAAAACAGTGGAGATGCAGGCAAGTTGTTGCAAAAGCCACTTGCACAGAAGAGAAAAATCCCAAATTGCTTGTGTGATTATGCAAAGGTTTAGACAATAGAATTAATTATTTTGATAGCACAATGCGTTCAGTCAGTGACAGAGACAGAAAACAACTGTTTATAATATTATGTTATTAAACTGCTGTTATATTTCATGAAACAGATAGAGTTTAAGGGGCAGCGGTTACTAGTCAAAATGAGGACACCGTCTGCGGTCCCATCGTTGATCAGCTTAATGGGGATTTAATACGTTTTCTTGCAAAACAACTTCTCAAGTCCAGTGTCCCAGCAAATCCAGGGGATCCTAAGCTGCTGAACCACTGCAATGTTTTTAATCACAAATCTTGGTATTTGGCATATGATCTATTCCATCTGAAAACTAGAAAACTGTAGTAAGGTATTTGCTATCCCATCTGAAAACCCTAGTGAGGGTTTGCTCTGGTGCGGAAAAGCTCAGTAAATCTTCCCTTATGATTGCCTTTCTCTGCGTTAGTCTGACTCCACAAAATGATCTGGGGTATATGGATTTTGTTTTGGGGAAGAGGAGACAGAGGGCTGGTAAGGGGGAGGAAACATAACACAGATCTTGCCTGTAAATCACCTCTATCACAGTTTACAACAGGGCTTGAGTGGGAAAGGCTGGACTGGGCTTGTGTGGACTGGATCAGACTGGGAGAACACTAAGCACTTACCAGGGCAGTTGCGATAGGATACATTCTGTGTTCTTGGTCCTATTCTGGGTGGGCATGGACCTTGAGAAGCAAAAAGACGGGGCTACAGACATGCATGTTTGAAACTGCTTATAGTGAAGTGAGGACCAGTATGGAGTTTTTGTTATACACACTTTTCCAGGACTGAGAGTCCTTGGGCAGAAGTTTATTTTTCACCACACTACAGCGGTCTTGACTGACTCCTTGGTGCAAGAAGGAGGCAAAAGACAATCATAACAGTGGGCGGACATGAGTGCACCTTGAGGCTAATCCTACTATTAAGCTTTGAGGTATCACAGCAAGACATAGGATCGATACTTCACTTAACTATGAGGCAAATAGAAAAAAAAACAACAACAAAAAAAAAACCAAGCGGTTAGGCGTTTACGTCTCAAAGCTACAGGATTTGCCCAATCAGCTGGACTCAAATACTCATTATTGCTTATTCCATTTTTAATTACAGGTCCTCAAAGCCTCGGAGAGGTTAACCTTTAAGTTGTAATGAGTTTCACCAGCTAATGATGTTCACTAATGCATTCTGATTTAACACTAAGGGGAACAGCTTGGACAGGTATACTGGTAATGAGCAATGTAGAGGAAATGTGTTATAAAAAATATATATATATATTTCATGGAAATAGAAAAAAATATATGCTGCAGAATAAAAGTGCATCTTTTTATCTGGGTTGCTTTTTGCTTTTGGTAACTATTGGTATAATAACACGATAACAAGAGCTCCCCTACTTCCCATCACTCCCACTCTAATTATTTCAGTTCCACCTGATTAGTGATTCTGGCAATTCATCTAAATCTTTGTCATTAATCAGTTTCTAAAGGTTACATGGAGGAATTTCCTTCACAAACTGCAAATGAACATGGCAGCTTAAAGGACAAAGGGCAATCTAAAGATTGTTTGGGAGCTGAATTGCAATGAATATTTTAGCATCCAAGGAGTAGACAAAATGTTAACACTATCTCTTTTGATGAAATATTACCTTGTTGACTTACGAGTGGAGCCATTCTGTTTCGTTATATAATAAAACATCTGTTAACATATTTCCAACACCTGTTGTATGGATGTATATTAAGCCATCAAGGTGAGCTGTGTTTTTGCGCTTGATAGACTTCTCTGAGCTTGAGTAATGAAACACTCACTCGCTATCATAGAGAGTCAGCATGACTTCCTCTACCCTCCCTCTATTCTGCTACCTCATAACCAGGCTCGACGATCCGCTAGAAACACGGCGAGCACATCAATAATAAAGGCAGTACAGAAGAGGACCAAAGGGTTTTACAGGTCATATTTCATGAAAAGTTCATAGTGACACAGATGGAAGAAGAGACAGAGGAAAATGGTGCTGGAAGGTGTGTGTTGTGCGTGAAGAGAGCAGAATGTCTGGACAAGGCGGGAGGAAGAAATAGGAATGGTGTGACACAAGAAAGACAGAGGGGGCAGAGAAAAAGAGAGAGAAACTGTGGATGGGAGGGTAGGAGGAGGGAGAGTCTTCAATTCATGACAGAAGGGTCATACTTACTGTAGGGCACACACTCATACTGGACCTCCAGGTACTTGTAGGTCCCTGGGCAGGGGTCAGGGAAGACGTCTGAACCCGTGATCACGATACACTGGGTCCGATTGTTGCACCTGAGAGGGGAAAAAACAAGAAGACAGGAAAGAAAACATTTAGAAACAATGACCCCAAGCCTGCCTTTTCAAGCAAATACAGAAGAATTAAATGCAGAATGTCAAAACAAGTGGGGAACAGAAAAAACAAGATGCTGTTACCATGTAGCAATGCCATTTAGTCTGTTAGCAATAAAGTCAGGGCTGACTCCATTGCTTTTCACTCAGCGCTCGCCTATTGGGTATTCTCTGTGTATGGTCTGAAAGAAGTCCCTTGTGCACTGTATTCTGTATGTCTTTTTCCAGAGCTTGGATAATCTGTCTGACTGTGTATAGACCAATGAAAGAATCCAAAAGGGCTCTGCATCATTGTTATAATGCAATATTACTTGTCTAGTCAATAACTGGCCTACAGTGAATTACATTTACAAGTTTTCTGAATGAATCTTGCAGCCACACAGAGTTTAGCATTCTTCCTGTTCTTTAACTTTGTCCCTCGTCATGATCAAATCCCAACTAGCTACGATGTGTGTTGCTAAACCAAACGAACATAAAAAGCACAAATCAATGCAACACACATATTTATATATGGATGCAGATGAAGCCTGATTCACACTGGACAACAATTGCATGGGGACCTCATGTGATTTTGGAATTCACCCCCCACATCCACGTTTCGTTGTGCGCATTTGCACGGGATAAACAAAGTCTGCGTTTCGCTCAAATGTCCCGACTTATTGATTTGAGCTCGCTTTTTCTCTGAATGGGTCTACATGCTGAGTAGCTAGATGAGGCTCTTGAATTTGCACCCAAAATGCCATCAAAGGTCTCGTTAATGATTTCTCCTCCAGCCTCTATAATTCTCAACCCAGAAGAGCAAAAATACCAAAATGCTCATCAAGGCATCACGCCGAAAAAGGAAAAAAGATAGGAAGACCGGTCCAAAGTTTATAGAAAGGTGTAATTTATTGTATATTTTTTATGTTTTTTTGGAGATAACCTTTAAACATAAAATCATATAGAAATACATAAGGTAATGTTGTGGTGCAAACACACACATAAAATTTTATTTCTTATAAAAAAAACAGCTATCACATATTATATATACGTACACCCCAAAACACACACACACACACCACACACACGCACAACACACACATAGATATATATATTAATATATATATAATGTATAGATTAATATTATATATATATATATAATTAAAAAAATTAGATAGTATATATATATATACACATTGTGTGTTTTTCATTTCACCAGCCATCGGCAGCAGTGTCAAAAGTTAATTCTGGTCATTGCTTTTAACATCTGGAGAGCAGACATTCTAATTGAGGCTGTGGTGTGCTCTGAAGCCTGGGGAATTGCAGGTGACCACCCTTTTGCTGTACTAAAATCATGATAATGACATCAATACCCCGAGCAAGAAGGCTTTGCTACCAAAGGGACTTGAAATTCTATTGGCAATGCGAGGAGCCAGATCAATAACTCTGTTCTGCTGATTTAGCAGGGACCAGAGATAATATTTGTTTCTTCTTATCACAGACCAGTGCACCCATTTACAGCAGATCATTGGAAAATGTATTACTGGTTGCATTGTATTGTGCTTTAGGTTTTGCCTTTGTATTGGGCTGCTGAGGTAATCACTGCTCTGTGTCCAAATGTTATTAATATAATATTAGGCAGCGCAGTGGAACAGTGGAGAGTTGCTTACTGTTGAGGTGTATAACATTGAACAGACACAGGGGGCTGGAAATTGTCGCTGTTTAGGTTTGAGATTGAAAACAACCACATTTTAGCCACATACCATGAATGCATGCAGTGTATTATGGTTTACAGCGCAAAATATTATTCAGCAAGTTAAACAAACGGCTCCTGTGTTCAAATAAAAACCCCACTAAATCACAATAACGGCAGGGAACGGAATTAGCCATTACTTTTTTATTTTTTTCCCCTCCCGAGCACAAAGAAAATTCAATTCATCTCCCTCTTCCTCCTGTTCTATTTCTCCCAATCAGCATGTATGCCAATTAAAATAGTTCACACATTTTTTTCAAATTCATTTGATAGAGAGCACTTTTTTTTAATTTCACCAAATGGAATAAAGGGATTTTTTTTTTTTTTTTTTTTTTTTTTGGCAATGTTAAAGCAATATATCATATCACAGAGCTAATGATACATATTTGTGTCTACATCTGTGTGTTTGTGTGTGTGTGTGTTTAGTGAAGGTCTCAAGGGGAATTTAACTTTATTAATGACCTTCGCGTGTGATAACAGATGAGAATATCAGCATATTGTATTTGTTTTTATGGAAATGAATTACTGTTTTGGAATTAAAACATGCACCTCATGCTGGGCCCATAATACGCCACTTGTTTTTCAGGGTAATATTTCATGACACTGCAGCACTTTCCATATATTATATGGTCACTTTGATTATTCTGCCCCCTTTGCTCATGCATAAGCATATCATGCAGGAGCAATATAAATTACAGTGCTTTATCTAACAGATTCCAAAGAGACTGGGAAATGAATGCCTGCTTTATATCAGGCATATGAAACAGAATGATATCAAAAATAAAATTCATGACACTAATGAGATATACAGTAGACCTGCTGTCGTTTCTCAGGCAAATGTATTAAACAACAGGACGTAAGCACCAGTAAAGGAAAAAAAAACTCATATTTCTTTTGAAACAATGTTGACATAAGTGTTGATAGCTCTTTCTGATATATTGCCCTAATTTTAGAGCTGTGGTGCAGGAGCGCCCTGATCTATGAGATTGTGTGACTGTGATTCCTTCTCATCTGTGAAACCCTGGGTATCTCCTGAGACCAATTGAAAAAGCCCTAATGGCTTCTTCCATGCATAGTCCTAGCCCTCAATTTGAGAGAAGGAGCATGTAATTGAAATTCCCCCCATAAAAAGTTCAGCATTTGGGCTTGCCAGGGCACAGGTCTCAAAGTGCACACTAATTAAATACATGTAAAATATGATATCTCTGACTATCTTTTGATAGTCTGAGGCTATATAGTAATTAATCATGTATATAATGAATATTAAGTCAAAAGAAGGTTTTCTCCACTTTCCTCCAGAGTGAAACATTCTATTTCTATAAATACCTTGACTGCTCAACAGGATTTTACTGACGCAAAAGTGTAAAGAGGACTAATTTATTTTAGCCTGTAACACAAGAGAGAGAGTAATTAGCCAGCTGGAAAAGGAGCTCACTATAAGGTTTGAGGCAAAGATTTTGCAAGTTACCCAGTTATTAGGTAATATTTCGATATGAGCTTATATCAACAAAAATATACAGCAACATATTTATATATATTTTTTTTTTCTATGTCTAACACATCTGTAACAGGATTAAATGGTTGTCCAGTTTGAAAAAAACATATATATATATATTTTTTAAATATATCGAAAAGCTCCACACAGTGAATATGACTAATGAACAATGGCTAAAATCCCAAAGCTGCATCTATCTATCAATGACTTCATGATATTTTTCTAACCTATTTAGAAATACACTAAAATAAATAATAGTCTGAATGTTCTCAAAGTGCCAAAAGACTCTTTTTTTCTTGGAGTAAAACTAAACTAAGCGCAGGGTGGAGCCACTTTCTTGGCTTTGATTGCCTCCATTTCCCCTACCAAGCCCGTTAATCACACTGCAGTATTCCAAATGTAATCCCATCACATCTCTGACCTTTTGGGAGAGGCAGACATCAGTACAATTAGAGTGTCATAGAAAATAGTGCTTGGATTTGATGCAAATCTCTTTTAAAAATGAACGCTCCCTGCTGACAGTGGGAAGGGGTGCGACAAGATGCCAACAAGGTGTAACTGATAGCACTCCTGATACCATGTATCCACATGCAATTTAACCTTTTCCACTGCCATCATAAAGCATGTCAGACGAATAATTGGACATGAAGATAATATGCTAAATTAATAATAAATTGCCCTGAGTATGAAAAACTCCATTTCCACTAACAAATGTGGTAAAGACATTACTTAGGTCTAAAGCCTGTCTAAATCATAAAAGACTTTAATTCAGATCTGTTTTATACTAATCCATCTTTGGGAACAGACACAATGTCATTTTAATTTTAATCAACACTGCTGCGTGCAGCTGATGAGCGTCAGCTTGCAACTTGGCTTTGCCCAGGACGTACGACTAACCTGTGTATTTAAGCTTTCAGTGTATTTTATTTACAATCTATTTATATGCACCTCCTTCTTTCAGTCTAATGAACAAATGTACTGGATTTAGTGAAGACGACATACTGGCTGATACTGATATAAGCTTATCACAAATAGATTGTTATGAACAGATATGTCAGCCAACAAGCATCAAGATTTGCAGTGCACAAATGCCAAAGATATGATAAATTTAGAAACAGCGTCACATTTACATAGTTTGCCTACCAGAGAACACTCACAAGTTTTTATTCCTGAAAAAGTCCTGCTCAGTGCACAATTCATTAAAAACCTAATTTAAGAAATGCTTTTCAAAACGTTTGCTCATGTCAATGTGTTGATTTAAAAAAAATGAACATTGAGCAAAATAAACACGCAACTACACCGTCTCAAATATCGATTTTGGCCTGTGTTGGACAGGTTAAATTTAAGTAATATTATATACTTTACTATTAATATAGTAGGTAAAGGGCACGTTTTACCAACCCAAGGGATGCTTTTGCAAAAAGACTGTTTGTTAAAAAAATGTAGCCCAACAGTTGCAAATAATTCACACTTTAGTTTCAGGGGCGCGGCACAAAATTCTTGATCTGGTACCTTGGCATCAGAATGGCCTACATAAATAGTCTATGGAAAAAATGTAAATTGTCTTCTCTTGTCTTGCTTTTAGACTGAGCCAGTATGGACAGACAATGGAGGTCTCTCATGACTATTTTAAGACGCTCATGCGACACGACTTGTCTAGACTAAGCGCAAGATGTTCCTTAATCGGTGAATCCTTGATTATTTTGCTCCCACTGCTCAATTTTTTTTTTATCCCTCAAGAGTCCGCGACATTCAGCACGCCTAAGCAGCCACTTGGAATTCACAATATAAAAAAAAATGGCATCAGCAGTGAAAACAATCACTGTGTAACCGGAGGAGAAAAGCGACATGACTGAGGGGAGCACATTACAGAAAAAGGCACAATCTACTTCCTGGTGCTCCCAGTTTGAATTTCAATCAAATTAGCGTCTCTTAAACTCAAAGTGACCCGTCTAGCTCCATTTCATCTGAAATGCTGATGAGGTTCATGGCACAATTATCAAGGCAGACATCTCTCTCAAGAGGCAAGCCTGTTGATAGCAGACAGGCCATTGAAAAATTAAATCATTTCCAGGGCTACAAAATGGCAGCGAAAGAAAAACTCTGTTGCAAACAGGACACAACACACACAGACACACACACACACTAGATGTATAATCACCTCCAATATCAGTATATTTAGACCATTTTCTAAGGGGGTGGCCCAATAATGTTTCAGGAAATAGGTCGTTAGAAATTAACCATTAGCATCCTGCTTTCAACTTGAGGTCTGCAATATCCGGGTAAAACTTGTAATTACTGTCATGTGCTTGTGTTTATGCTATATTTACTGGAGCTGCCAATGGTGCTCAACAGGGGGATACCAGACTCTTTCAGAGGCTGGAGGAAGGCCGTCTCACTCACATCCGTCCAGCTATTGATTTTTTTTTTTTTTTTTTAAGGAATATTTTTTTGGCCTTTTCAAGCTTTATTTCTGATAGAGACAGCTGAATGTAGAAGACAGGGAATGACACGCAGGAAAGAGCCACAGGTCGGATTCGAACCCTGGGCTTCTGCAGTAAGGACTGAGCCTTTGCACATGGGGCGGATGCTCTACCACCTGAGTTAAACGCTGCCCCCAGCTATTGATTTTTAACCCAGCAACAGTATATCGCCATGCCACTCAAGTCAACGGAAATACTATTGTGACATTCTGCAGCTATAAATGTGACCTTTTATAAGACTGCAGAATCCAGTGGTAGCACATCCAAGCATAAAGCCAAAGCTACACAGGCTTCAAAACAACAATGCTAATGTCCTGGAGTGACTGAGTCAGAGTTCAGATCAAAAATGTGTGGCTGGACTTGAAAAAGGCCGTTCACTCATGATCCCCGTCAGAGCTTTGGCAGTTTGGTGAAAAATGGGGAAGAATTACAGCAGAAACTGAAGGAGACTGAGCTGCTAAAGGTGCATCTACTAAACATCGACATGGTAGAGGTCAACACGTACACAAACACACGTTTTGCCTTATATCATTTGTGTGTCATGTCTTCTTTACATCGTATTTGTAATTTATTCAGATCTGTTTTCACTTTGACATGAAAGTGTCAGTGACATGAGCAAACAAAATATGATGATTACGTATTATGAGCACCTTATTTGACTTAATAGTTATTAATTAAATGGCTTATCTAACTAACTAAAGTTTTTAAATGACTCCCTTTAAAATGTAAAGTCCGTTTGCAATCATTTTCAGATCTTAAAATAATTTTAGCACTGATATATACCGTCATAAACTAAACTTTATGGAGACTGCAATGAGTTTGACTGGTTATTTAATCCATAAACATTTATGCAGTCATTTAAATACCTCATTATACATTATCACATTGATTCAAAAATCCTACAGAAATCCAATATGACTAAGATCTGCTTGTTGACTTCCAACACTGTTCTCACAATGGTCTGACACACAGACATATGTCAAACTCAAGGCCCGTGGGGCACAATTTTTTTTCCAGCCCGCGAGATGATTTTGATTTTCTATTAATAGCCTATAGGCTACCGGGCCGTCTCCACAATGTCAACAACACGCTACAGCAACGTTCTTCCTTCCACATCTCCACAGTCTCCCGTTGAAAATGTATCGGTTACAAAACAGCAGAATGAGTGGGCTCTGCGTGAGACGTTACCATAGCTACCCATTAAAAAAATAACCCCCCCAAAAAAGCAGTGTTCTGACAAGTCAACAATCACTCACTCAAAAAAAAAAACAGCACTAAAGTGCAGGCAGAAAATACACATTTAACGATAACTGGAAAGGAGCATCTAAAAGGTTATTTTCCGAAAAGAAAATAAGGAGCATACCCTCTAATTATTCTAGTTTGTTACAAAAAGAGTAACATCATCACAGATGAGTACCTTTAGGGTAATTATTATTTTTGCCATTTCAATCAAATCATTGCATCTAACCTGGTCAACTGAGTAAAAAAGTTCTGTTAAATGCTTATCTGATATGTTTTAATTTTTTTAGATGGCTCTTTAATTGATTGAGTTTGACAAGGCAGGTACAAACATCCAGAAACGTGAACACTTTAAAAACAGTGTTTGTTGGTAAGCCTACTGAAATTCATTCCCTACATTTTAGTATGCATAAAAGTTTTTTATTCATATTATTTTATTCCATTATTTGTTAATTTTATGATTGGTTGTTTGGCTAATGAGGATCACTAATGACTGTTTCTACTCTCTTTTTAATTTTGCACATCATCACCAATATAGTCTTGAGTAGAGAGCAGTTTCATGGCTCATGAACTTCTGTATACCCCTCTGTAACACCCGAGCTGAATCTGGATCTTTATGAAATCTTAATCTGCTGTGCTTTAAATAAACACTAACACTGTATGTACAGAAAGGAAGAACAAGGCAGTGTGCTGTCAGGCGGCAACAATGAAGCTCCTCAGAGAGCCTTGCAAGCAGTCCTGTCACTGATATAAATAGTGTAAGCAGCATCATTTAGTCTCTAGAACTGCCTCATGTTTATTGACAAGAATTAAAAAAAACACAGATGATAAGATGATAATATTTCCAGGCCATTTAAACTTTATAAATTAGCCATTACCAATCGTATTAACTTTATGAAAAATCTGCCTCATTCGAGCTAAATCACAAAATAAAGTTTCTCTAATACCCAGTGGAGAATGGTAATGATCATTTTTATGATAATTATTAATGATAATCAACTCAGTATGACTAGTAGCTGTCCTGTAATCCCACTAATGAATTTCACATCCTCTGTTAGAGAGCTATCTGCTTTGATCATTCTTGTCAATGATACCCTCCGTGGAAAACCCATGATCCACAGGCACGGCAGGACCCAGCCATGTTATGTTACAGCAATCAATGAGCTTGTTATCGAATACTTACAATGAAGCTCATTAGTCAGAGAAATCAATAGATGTAAGCCACTTATTCATACAGTATATCTTAATATGTTCTTTTTGTGGAGATGATTAGTCAAAATGTGTCATTGTCATCTTTACTACTCCTCAAGCTGCTGCGATAAGGACTGGTGGTCAGATTTAAATCAATAACAACTAAGCGCCAGATGGTTAGTGCATGTGCGGCTAAATGTTCTCCAAAATAATATTAAAATAAATTTGAATAACCGTTTTAATCTAGTGGATGTCATCTGTATGGTGAGAATGTGTTGCAGTTGCAGTCATTATCATTATCATCAGTGCAGATGAAGATTTTTTTTTATTTTTATTTTTTTATTAAAAACTAAAAATCCTGAAAGGAGGAACATGAAAAATCACTTCGCTGAATATTATTATCAATGAATTAATTATTTCAAACTGTACTGCCATGCAGTTTCACATCTGCTGGGGAGGTGTCCACGTGAAAAATTCCTGTACAGATTATCACCCACTTGAGTCGACTAATTGCTTGCAGCTGAATGTTCTAATTGAGCCACAACAGTCCTGAGGCTATTTTCATAAAATCATTGTGCTCATGAATATAATATGCCAGCCAGATATAAAAACAACTCAGGGTACCAACAGGATCTATCAAACTCAGCGAAGCCTCAATCCAATTCTCCACACTTCAGGACCACATCAATTTAGGACGTTTAAAAGTGAACACAGTTTTCCACATAAGTGCTAAAGTAATTTTTTCCTGCACACTTAAATTAGTAGGCCAGGGTAATTATGGCGACAAATATTTTTGGCTCTTCAATCCTTTACTGTTGGAGTCTGTACAGTGAGAAATACAATTTTGTTCCATACACAGTGTCTTCAGTGGGTTGCCCCACATATGGAAAATTTCAGCTGCGTTAGCCTCAGCAGGAGCCAGTTTTGACTTGCGGAGAAGTGAAGGGCTCAGACCTCCTAGCAAACAAACATTTCATTCCAAAGAGGCAGAAAATTCACCACATTTCTCGTTTGAGGATAATTATCTTTGGCAGCGGAGACATTGTTTCATTACATTTGCTTCCTATTTTAGTCTATTCCTGTAAATAAATGGACAATAGATAAAAAAAAATCACTAATTAGTCCCATATGCAATCTTGGGCGTTTGTCAAGCTGTCCTTGAATTTCCATGAGAGTGGACTGTTTTAAGTTTCTGCACTGATTACGCAAATGCTGCTTTTATTATATAGACCTACAGGAATCAAAGTGTGCATCTTAAACTCTATGGCCTTACATTCACATAAATGAGAACAGAAATCTGCTCTCACATGTGTCCATGGTGATATATTTCACAAGAAACACTGACAAAAAAAATATATGGCACTTCATGTAAATATATGCAAGTCACTTTTTTTTCTGAATCCGTTGGATTTCTTCCTGCAGTATCAGATGTAAACTGTTGTGAGGGTTCCTTTTGTGTGATTTCTGAACCCGAGCACCTGAGAGACTTCTTTTGTATGGCAGGTCTTTTTCTAAGAACGCACATACTTCTCTCTCTGCTCTGAATACAACAGCCCGGCAGTGACACTGAAATGCTAAAAACGCATTTAAAATAACATCTGAATTCGGGCCTCTGGCACTCAGAGTATGCATATGAGGAATGAACCTCGGTTCTCTGCACACTCTCTGGTGGAGAGCGGTTCGAAGAGCCTGGGATTTGTTGTCAGGTGGCTCCTGCTGGGTCAGTATTTGTGCTTCAGTGGACTGTTTTTGTATGAGTGAGGCTGAGGGCAGCATAATACACAGGGCCACAAGCAGAGTGCATGCAGGCTGCAGCCTTTCAAGACAGACAATGTGAGTCAGCTATCTGACTTCATCAAATAGGGCTTGACAATAAACCCCCTGAATACAAGGGCTCTACTGTTTTATTTCATTATTTTTTTTATTTCCCAAGGCAGCTTGCCAAAGTTGCTGACGCTCTCATACCCTCCAATATCTCTCTCTGTGGCACTCATATGTCATTCCATCCTGTGCACTTTGGCTCAGTTGGCATCCCTGTGTGACAACTGGTCTCATGTATAAGGTCTCATGTTTACGGTGCTAGCAGAAGAACCCTGCTGAGCTGTGTGCGTGCGCGCACAAGTTCATGCACCTCCGTGGGTTTGTGTTGCACACTAAATCATCTTTCTTTGCACATGAGTGATAACCACAGAGACAGTGGCTTTAAAATGAGGGGACGTTTCTGTGGTCAGTGATCAATGTGCAAGTCAGTCATACCACAAGTCAGTCATTACTCTGACCAACAGGTTTTATCAAAGGGCCAGTGCTGAAGGGCAGTATCTTAATGTTAAGGACATGCCAGTGGTGGAAGAAGTATTCGTTATTCAGTAAAAGTATCAGTGCTAAAAAAAAAAGTAATTACAATTAAAAGTCATGCAATCAAAATTTGCCTGAAGTCAAAGTACAGAAGTTTCATGAAGAAAATGTACTAAAAGTACTCATTATGCACTCATTAGAATTATTACATAATAATTTTATATCATTATATATTTAATCATTATGATATATTGTGATTTATGCATTAACACGTAAGCAGTACTTTAATGTTGTAGTTAGTCAACCTGGAGCAACTTAAACTATTTAGTATTAAATCTACAGCACAACAGTGCATTATATTTTAGTGACTGATCATAAGTTTAATAGTTAATCTAAATATGAAAATTAACTATTAACTAAAGCTGGTAAATAATTATAGTGGAGGAAAAGTCAAATATTTTTTACTGAACTGTAGTGGAGTAAAAGTGGCAAAATGAAAAAAGAAATAAATAGTTAATAAATTAATTCACTTGATGTGGAATTCAAATATTTGAAGTTTTAGAATGATTTTAACATATTACTAAAAATTGTTAATTGTTGTTTGATTTTATATGCAAAAATATTTTTTTCTATATTTCTCTGTTACAGACACACACACACACACACACACACACACACACACACACACACACACACACACACACACACACTAGCTTCACTAATTCAGCAGTGATAGACTAATCTTAATATACTTAATCTAGAGTGCATTTACAAGGTAATGTTTTCAACAGAGTGAATTAAAATAGAATAATTGGCTCAGATCAGATCTGCAGTTTGTCGGTCGGATCGAATGAGGAAACACTGAAAATAGCTCTGTTTTGTTTTGTTATGTTATGTCCAGATTTTGAAATGTGAATTTGCTGTCCATTATGTTGAGTTTTTTAATCTGTGCTCTCTCGGCTAAAAATCAGTTTTTTCTTGTTTATCAGCACGGCTTCACCACCTGAGTTCTGACGGAAGTTTCTAATTCTCTTTCGATCAGGTTCAGCTGTCACAGTGCTGCTGCAAACATTAACGTCTTGTGGGTTATTGATGCTGACAGACTACTGTTGCCTTTTTTCTTTTTTTACTCTTGCACGCTTGCATTTAGTTTTGCTATTTTCGATGGAGTAAATCAATCTGACGGCAGCCCTGTTATTCTCCTTGGTGGAAGGTTTTACTCTAAAGGCAACGAATGTGGAGGATTTTTTTAGGCACAGGAAAAAGGACTGCCAACAGGGGCAACCAGACAAAATGAAATGGTTGGCAGTGGTCCATATCTCGTTGCTCAGGGCCTCAAGGCAACCACTACTGTTGAGCCCTGTCAATTATTTTCTAAGGGTCCTGTAACTTTGACAGATACCTCATTTTGGAATCATATTTTTTTGGGTACTGCACAGAGATGTCTGTAGTTTTACCTTTGTGACATGATCTTGTAGGCATCTGGAAGATAGCAGTTGATGTTCTCCATCTGGAAAGGGTCGGCGTCGCAGATCTTGTCATCTGTTCGGCCATAGTTGGCACTTTCGATCATTATGACATCACTTCCTGGACACCGCAGATCGATGGGGTAACCCTCACAAGACAGCTCTCTCCGTACTAAGCCAAATGGCAGGGCAGCTCGACTAAACCCTGAGGGAGAAGGGAGAGAGAAAGAGCTCTTTCAGTGAAAATCGAAGGGAGGTGTGTATTAGGGCCAACACGGAGGAGGAAAGTATGAAAAGCAGGAGACAACATGATATCACAGTTGGATGTGCCGGACATATACACAAGTAGAATTTTTGTGCTTGTTAACCAAAGGTTTGTGACTGTTTAGCAAGATGAATCATGGTGATATGTAGACAGTGAACCATGTACTGGACTACTAGCCTGACATACATCAGTATATTGAGTGAACATTTCAGATCTCAACCGCACCAGTGACCTAATGGTGCTAGTATGTCATCCCTGTGCCTAACTGGTCCTGAGAAAAATCAATAATTGTCATTAAAGTCTAGTTTGCCGTCTGGAACACTGTAACCCTCTCACAGCTGTCTGTGTACAGTAAGCTCACTGATACAACACTGATAGCCAAACCCCACAGCTGACGTAATTTAAAAAAATGAGTTTTGTAATGTGTTTTTTTTTCTTTTTAACAGTCTGCCACCACAGTTTTTTCCCCTTGTCATACTGCCGTCCTGTGTTTCATTTCAATATGGGAACACACTGTCATCACAGAGTCTATCACTGGAGACTTGTGGTTTACTCGCAAAGCTCATTTTTCTATCCAAAATGAAAAACTACAAGCATCTGTACAACATGAGTGTAATTTAATCCACTTTGCAGTGCTGACAATCGAAGGGCAGTCTATTGGAAGGTTGGAAAAAAGAAAAGTTTGTGTGTGTGTGTGTGTGTGTGTGTGTGTGTGTGTCAGGGAGGGTGAGGGGTAGGAAAAATAGAAAAGAAATCAATATTGTGGCTTTGTGCTCTGCAAATGTGAACAATGTCAAAAGCCACACTTAAACTAAAAGTGAACTGCATACATAAACTATACCAATCCAAATATGGGATTTCTGTTTCTTTTCGTATTTGAGCAGCTTTCTACAGCATTGACATGTCAAGTATGAGATAAGAGTGGAGTGGCATAGAGCTTAAAGAGATCCTCCTTGGACTTTGACTAAACCACTGGTGGCACTGAATAATAACTACAGCTTCCTTGAATGCAGTGACTTTGTCACCTCTTTGAATAATGGTGTTGTTACCTGCAACATGGTTGATGGTGTGTTGTTAGTGTTTCCAAAGCCTCTATTTCCCTAATGAGCTTTAGTTCACAGTCAAAGGAGGAGGAAAAAAAAAAAGACTGCCGTTACTACTTCTCATGCACTAATCTATTTGGCACTTGGACAAGTCGGACCGATCCATATGTGCAGTTGTTTATAATTACAAAGCACATTTTCTTTTCACGAGTCATCCTGTGAAATGTTCTTTGTATGGCAACTGTTTACTTAATGCCACTGACTTCAGCTCTGCTAAATTGGCCTGGAAAGGCTGAGTTCATTTTACTCTATTGGATGCTTCATCAATTAACTACCAATACAATTATCTTTGTCTGATTAAAATGCTATGCTGCAAAGGCAGGGGATTAGCATTCTGTATTGAGCCCCTCGCCAGCAAATACTACTGTGGTATTTCACAAAGGAAGATAAATGTCAGTTTGTATTGCCTGATCCTCCGTTTGTGGTGAAAGGTAAAAGTACGACTTCTAAAAGGTGCACAGTGAAGAGCTCAGGGTAAACCAAGGATATATCTGTATGGAGGAGGGCAGCTGGCCTATCTAACCTCTATAAGACTTTATTTGTTTGAGAGCATACAATCATCAGGGAAAGATCTTTTTTCCCCCTACTTGCTCTTTTTGACAGCAAACTTTCTCATGTGACCAATAGGCATGAAAAAGAAAGCCTTTCAAATATGATAGGTTTCAGCCATATTTCATTTTTGCAGCCCCTTTTCTCTCTGGAGTCAAAACGAAACGCTTAAGGTGATAAACAATTTATCAGAGACGTTGGCTTGAGAGAAAAAGCCCAAGTGGAAAAAATGAAAACACGGCGTGTTAGGAACACGACTTGACAGCCAATCTTGAGTTCATGTCAATGCACTCCAGCATAGCTCCATCAAAAGTCAGCGGTACAATGTGTAGTAACCATAAGAACCTATGTAAAACATCAGTCAATGCCACATTACAATTTTTATACTCTAACCATGACTTGGAAATGGCAGATGTATAATGGAGACACATCTATTGCTTCTCTCTCACTAGTTAGACTTATCAAAGGAAAAGACAGCTTTTATATATTCCACAAGTGGAGCAACTGAAAAGCTTTTTAAGTGGAACATTTGAAATAGCCATGTAATCTATAGTTTTCAAGCAAAAGAAAATTGCATATTATACCTCACCAATAAATAGCTTTTCTATGCCATGCAGTATCTAATAATTCAATATATGAATATATACTCATGCAGTCTCTCTTCAGTACTTGAAACAAGTGAGACTTTTATTTCTATTTAATCGACTGAATCCTAACTTGTCCTCCTATAGAGGCCACATAGACCTAACGTGGATCGATTGGGCAGCAGTTACGTACGGCTGGGTGGCATACATTATGTTGCACTGGCCTACTTTGTGGCTACAACTGAACTGGTTCTTTGGCCATGAGCAAGACCTCTGAGTTTGATCTCCAAATCCACAGCCAAACCACTGATGTTCTGTGTCCCAGGAACACTGTTATAACACTTAAATCACTCTGCACAGCCTTTACAATCTCAGCTTCTGGTTTTATGATTTAGAACTGATGTAGTCTCTCTGCCTAAGTAGGAAAACAGAGACTGAAGCAACGAGGAGATAAATGTGTGCTCCAAAATACTGCAAGACTCCTACTGACATACACTAGTAACTTTTCAGCCATGCTGGTGACAGGCCCTGTAATAACAGTACATTTTCGTGTTCAAATCTCTGGAAATCAAACAAAATTGCCGTCCTCTAAGCACACTTTATTCGCCAGCTGGGTTTGTGCATCATGGACCAAAAGCATAGTCGTAAACAACCTCAAAAAGCCTCTCTCCATTGATTAGGCCTGAGGGTGAACTAGTTTCTCACTCTGGTGTCGGATGGTATTTTTGGTACATGGGAAGATGAGTGACACAGACAAATCAATATGGGGACACCCAATCCTGCAAACAAATATCAATGTGATAGATGAAAGTCCTGATTACAATTAAGTCAGCAATGTTCTATTGTATTCTCTAACGTACACTAACTTCTACCTCTTTTCTTTTTAATCTAGTTTAGAATAAGAAAGTCCCCTCTTGACACACATATTTCACACCGCACTGGTGTTATCCAGCAAAATAATCTGCAACTTCAGCATCCAGAAATACCCAGCGGTTAAAACAAGCTAAAGAAAAAAGTAATTTGCACTCTTGTAATGACGTATCAAAACCTGCTGTTTTTGTTCTTTGATGTTGTGTAACGGAGCATTTACCTGACTACTTTAAATAAATCCTCTTTATGTCTTCATACAGATAATGTGAAGACAACACAACACCATCTATCATCCTCTGTAATAGAATAATGTGATCAAACTGAATCAAACATAAAAAATAAAAAAAAAATCCAGTGCTTAATGTGTCACTTAACTAAACAATTTAATTATTCAAATGAGCCAGAAAAGTAATCATTATTTCACTCATACGGTCAATTAGCATAATTATTCAAGGAATGCCTGATATCAAAACTATTTACTTTCCATATGGTAACAGTAAACAATGTCAAGAATATCAATATGTGCTGGCACCAAAAAAATAAGGCACCTACCTACATCCTTTTTCCTTTCCCTGATAAATCTTCTAAACTCACGAACGACCTCAACAGTTTACTGGAGCAGACAAGAGCACTTGTTGCTATTTTGTGTTTCAGAGGGTCTTTTTACTTCTGAGTTTTCGACGATCGGGAAAATGACAAAATGGCGCCACACACAGCACACAGCACTGGTGCATAGGTGCAAAGAGCGACATGACTGCAACTGGGAGGAATTTTTAGCTGTGTTCGTTTTAGGTCGTCACACACACACAGTGTTCACACTCAAAGGGAAATTCAGCACCCTCCTGTTCACAGGTAGCATACACTTCAGACACCTCCTCAAAATATCAGATGTTATTTTACTAGCTTTGATGTACTTTCACTGCGTGATAGTGCATCCAAACCCATACAGCGGGTGCAAAAAGAGATGCCTATCAATCAAACAACCAAGAGGAGGAGCTGTATATTCTCTGTGCTAATTAAACACCAAGAAACAAATCATGAAGGCGTATAATATTATGTGGAAAACTAAATCCTGTGACCATGGCAACATGGTGCAGCAGAGACATTACTGGTCAGATCCTTATCATGGCCTTGCTGACACTCTCCTAATCAGGCATTCTGGTCACCCACCACCACTAGAAAAGCATTTCAGATCCTCTTCATCAGCCATGTAGCGAGCACTGAACAATGATCAGTGCCATTGTACAATAGCAAAGCACTGAGTCGGGGTCCTGCTGAAATTTAAATTGTAAGCCTTGAAAATACTGCAAATTCTACAACGTTGAATTAAGAGCCCACTTTTGTTTTGCCAAGTAACAAACAGCTGTTTGTGTTTTGTTTTGTTTTTTTAAGCACATGATCACTCAACCTTTTGACATGTGTTTATTATACATGTTGTTATCACATTTTAGTAATTGATTTTGATTTGTGCAAAGGACCGCTCTTTCCATGGGTTATAGCACTTTATTACACCAATGAGGAAACTCTATTTAAAGCTTCCCAGGCTGGCATTTACTACCACGTGTAACCTTTGTGAATACATTAGGCTCATACAAAATCTGCAGCCAAAAGAATTGTGAGAAACTCCCGTATGTAAAGGGGATCCATTATGCATCGTCTCTCTGGTGCTGTAATGTTTTAATCCATTTTTTTCCACAGATGAGCCAAATCAATTGGAAAGTGACCATCTGGTAGGATATGAGTGCCACTGAAGCAGAGGTAATGAACAAAATGTCTTCCTATTTCACAGAAACTAGCAGTCATTAGGATCTTCGTTAGCCATGGGCGGACCCTTTACCATGTAGTCCCATGAAACAAGACACTGGCATGATCAAAACCACAGGGACGTACAGTACATATGAAGAACATAAAGAACATGTCATATGTTTAATAAGGGCAACAAACTTGAGACTCTTTCAATTAAGCAAAATCATTCACCATTGCCTAGCGCTGATTATGAAGCCTAAATGACAGAGGAACTATTCGGCTTTTCATCAGGGCTATCTTGCTTCTCGTAAATGGTTTTCATATTAAAATGACCCTTTGTAACTTGGGTTATAAATGCTTCCAGAGTTAGTCCAGGGGCAAAGCAGAAGCTGATCAAAAGGCCTATTCAACCACTCATGCTGCCATCATTGTGGGCCAGAGCACAAAAGAGGCCTCCAGATTATTTTGATGTGAAACCAGATAATTTTTCTGTCGAGAGCCAATGAGAAGTGTGACGGGGACGCTCCCGACGCTTGTCGTCTACCGTTAACGCAGCCCTTTGATTTTCCTCGCTGATCTGATGAGAGCTAAACAGCTGCTTGTAAATGAGCTAGCATCGCTGCTCGATCTGCCATTATTCTGCACTCCTGAGCCGACAAGGTCGCTTGCTGGGGGGATTTGGGGTGAAAGAAAAGTATGGGCTATAGCATTAGCTTGGAGCCACAGGAAACACAGCTTGAGTCCTTCAGGTTTGGCCACCCCACCCCTTACCCCTCCTCTCTGTGGTACAAGCAAAGGAAGTCTGTGAAGGAAAAGAAACCTTTAAGTCAAGACTCTTCCCACAGTGCTGATTCTATAATCCAGAGATATCCTTTACAACAGCATGTATTCTTAAGAAGTCATGTCCACACAGGGGAGGAGAAGAAAGAAAATATTGCATATATCCCGCAAACAGCAGGGCATGAGGTAGACTGCTGACTTTTTGTGGCCATTGTAAAAAAAAGAATTACACTACTGGTTTGAAAGATATTAACATTCTTTTGAATTTCTTAGCGCTAACTCGAGGCGTTTCTATTTTTTTCCTGCGTTGTGTGTTGAAAGCTGATGTCATTTCTTTGGGCATGGCTAACAGCAAACGACACTCACTTATGTAGAGGTTTTTTCCCCTCTGTAATTCAGCCCATAACATCTGTAGATTATTAAATTCTTTGACAACCAATGAAAGTATGACTTATGTGGCACAGAACACACTGACACGACATCTTAGCTCATATTTATATCAGAGATGATCAGTGACAACACAAAGTTATTCTGTAGGGTAAAAACCATCGATTTTTCTCTTCTTATTCCATCCATCTATCAGCAAAACGCACAGTGCCAGACTGAGAAAAAAAAAAAGGAATTTGCACAAAGCCAAAGTGGTCTTGCCTTAAAAATTATTTTTAAATAAAACAGATCTGAAGCCATTTCCCAACAAGAAAGAAGAGGATCCTATATCACATTATGTAGTGTCAAGATATGCGGAATACTGGTTAATGTTAGGGCTTTGAAATCTACTTGCACAGAGAGAGGGAGACAGGAACAGAGGACGATATTGGGAGAAGAAGGAGAAGAAGAGGCAAAGAGCAGCAGGGGAACGAGCATTCCAACCTCATTTGTATTCTCCACCATCCAATTCACTCCAGTTCATTTACATCTCTGCTACTTCCATAGCAACAGCAGGGGGGCTATCAGGAGCATCTTTGATATAGGTACATGACTCTGAAAAAGATCTTGTCATTTCTCTCTGAATAGACGGTATGAAAAAAGAAAAACTCCCAGACCTCCCCTCTTTTGGTGTTAAGGTGGCTTTCTTTAAGCAGAAATGTACCCTGTCAGAGACTTTTTTTTTTTTTTTTTTTACATTTACTCCATTCCTCATCTCCTACGAGCACTTGTAGACACATAAGCCAGCACAGGAAATGCCATCATTGCACAGAAAAGAAATATGATCCTGTAGCTTAGTACTTGATGATTTTACTGTGTTCTAACAAAACACGGACACTAGTTATGTCTGGTAGCCAAGAAAGGTTTATGTTTTTTTTCCTAATCCCGAAGAATTTGAACAGATACAAGGCATCAAGTTGTTCCTGGCAGACAAAATGAAAATGCACTGCACCAGCAGGAAAACACAGCCTCATCAAATTCCATGTACACTTGTATGTAAATCAACCTTAAGGCCTAATTAAGCTCTATGGGGCTCATCAAGGTCATAAATCCCCTTTTTTCATAATGCATTATTGACTTCACATCATCTGCACATGTCGGCTGACTGCACTCGCACAAGCACACAATGTCATCTCACTGTCTAATATCGGATAGCCCTGGGGGCAGGCGGTGTGTGTGTGTGTGTCTGGTGTGTGTGCGTGTGTGTGTGTGTGTGTGTGTATTTTGCGTGTGTGTGGAAGACAGAAAGAGAGGACGAGGGGGGGTGCTTTTTAGGTCACAAAAAAAAAGGCAAGGACATCTTCTGGTAATGAAATGGCTGCGATGACCATCAAACAGTAAATTTTGTCCCATGGTCCTTAACAAATGGTCACTGGTAGATTTGCTTTAAATTACAATACATTTTCAGATTATCAAGGTCAGGTCAAGGCGTTTTGCTTATTTTATTATGATGGCATTGAAGTAAATTGGGTGCAATTTTAAAAATTTGGGAAGTCAACTTCCTTGAAGCCAACAATATATCAAGGAATGAAAGAATGCGTTGTTGAGTGTAATCTATGACCTTACATTTTTAATTTTACAAATCGAAGCTGTGTGCACTTTGAACGTGTTTTGTTTGATTAGTAGTGGAATGATCCTATGACTCATTCACCAAGAGAATTGATATAGAGCAGCGCCTGCCGAGAAGTCATAGTGCCTTTTAGCAACAGCAAGCTCTTTGGACCTCATTACTCAGCCTTATCGGTGACAATATTTCAGACAATATAAAATGATCTAGAGTTTAAACGTGATAAGGACGAGTCATATTTTTTGTAAATGGCTTTTCAGACTGGATGTGTTTGTCAGCGCTTCCCTCTGGTCTATATCATTTCCACAGTTTCCATTACAAATGATGGAGAAAAAATGGACTCAGATACATTGGGTAGCCTAGACTTCCTTCTCTGCTCCAATGAAGCATTTGATGCTGCTCCATTCAATAAGGAAGCATTTCCCAATGGGTCACCAGTGGCAGTGCACACAAATGAGAGGGGTCCATCTGCTTGGTTTGCATTCCCAAAGTGCACTTTCTCAAGCAGACCACAGCAGTGGTTCCTCTTCCCGAGACTCTGCTCTCATGTGTATGCATTTGTGCCACATTATTCAGCTAGTGCTTCAACTGACCCCCACCTGGCATTTAAATTCCCTGACCAACCGGGTAGTCATGCCCTGATGACACGACTGCTGCTCCAGCTGAATTCTTTATGCAGCTCTTACTCAGACTACACTGCATACTCGCCACCTTCTAGGTTAGGCGGATTGTTATTTGACACATTGCTATTTTACTTATACACTGGCTTCCCGGGCTTTTGTCTCCTCAATGTGCGCCACTCAAGGTTATGCACATATTCTACCCATCTGATGAATATGACACAAAGGAAACAATAGTAGTTATTTATTTATTTTTTGATGAAAGATTTTTTTTTTAAATCGAGGCACTATTATCTTTAGATTCCATGCGGTTCAAAGATTCCATCTCATAACACTTGAAGAGAGAGCTGACCAAGCTAAAATTGAATGTTACTCTAGTTTCAATTCATCAAGGATTTATTGGCTGGTATTCATTATAGTCCAGAGGCTGAATATTATCTTGATGACCTTCCATCTCATATGTATTTTTTCCTCTCCAGTGAACTGATTGTTATAACGTCATAAAAAAAAAAACCCTTTCAGATTTGGATTAACCTCGTTTGAATCAAGTCCACAGACTAAGCCTGCTTCCTAACATTTTCACTCCTCCATCTGTTTCCAGCCCTTACATGTCACAGCAGGGGCACTTTGAAGTTCTCATTTAAGGATTTATCAGATGTCTCTCATGCTTATCAGCCTTAATTATTGCTTGTTGGCTATCTAAAAATAATTTGGGGACTTGTGGGGTGTGTGTGATTGAAATTAGAGTACAAGAGCAACTATTAAGCAAGAGGCAATGGTCCAGCAGAGCGGAGTCTGTATTATGCAAGACACCCTAACAGACTAAGAGAGACTGATTTAAAATGATATTGATTTGTAGCAATTCCACTGGAGGAAATCAGTCTTCGGTGACCATTTTCTCCGGCCTATTATTTACTTGAGAGGGGGTCTTGAGAGCAGAGGCTTGACATACAAATGCACTCATAGGTCACTGTGACTCAAAAGGTCTGAGTCACACATGGTCAAGCCAGAGCACAAATGACCCGACCTGACGTCTGTTATGTTCGACAGCAAATCACTTCATGACTTCTTCACTCTAAATGATGGCCTACAAAAATGGAGCAATGAGCTAAAACAACTTTATTATTGACTTGCAGCATATTACAGCAGTCTGTCTTTGGTCAAGCAGGTTTTGGACAAGCTTCATTATAAAGAAAAGGCTATAAAAAGTTTGAACAAAAGGGGAAAATACTGGATGTATCAGTGAAACTCTAAGTTAATAAGCTTCATAAATGGGCACTCTGAGTTCCTTCAAAAGGCCCTGGTTCTAAATTCTTTATATTTATGGGTGTAGTTTCACCACCCCTCGTTTACAGGAGCCTCTTCGGGATTTATGGCTGCTCTAAATCAGGACTGAAAGCAAGAGGACAAAGAGGATTCCACTAAGGGCAAGCAGGAATATCTTGCATCTGACTCTTGAGAGTGAACTGTAAAATCTGTGAAATTATAAACCTTTGGATTATGTTAACAGAATCTGTCATTACATGTTCTGCAATCAGTTTTCATTGCATGACATCCAAACTATCACCACACTTTCCTGTGCTTCTGCGAACGTGCCTTTCAACAGCACCCTCACAATGAAAACATGATTACATATCCCTTGAACACCTGCAGATTGTTGTTTACATTTTGTATTTCGGTTGATATGGAATGGAAAACTCACAGGCATGAGTCAATGGTTTCATAAATAGCAGTTCTCATAACACCACTTCATTCCTCAGTTGCTCTTGTTGCTCAAATCAGAATGTGCAGAGGGACTAAATTGCTCACATTGATAAATACATGCAATTCACTGTATGAAATAAAACTGCACAGCATGCACAGTACATTTATAACAGTTGGTATCAGTCGCTAATTCACAGGAAAAAGCTCAGGCCTATATGGATAGCATGTGAATATCATACTGCTGCACTCCATGTGACCTGAACGCCACAGTCTAATCACCTTAATATTCCCCAGTGTTACAGTAGCAAACAGGAAACCAAGCGACACTTGCCCTTTGACCAGTCGAGCTAGTTCATTCGTCTGTACATGCTGGTTCCTGTTTGAAATACCATCTAGGCTGGATAATCAAAAACATTTCCTCATCTGCCCCGTCCAGACAGTACTTCATCAGCAGTACGTGTATGAGGTCTGTCTGCACTCCTTCATGTTCGCTACACAGGCTCGGGCAACACAAAAATATTTAAAAAACCAAAGCTATTTCATTTGAGTAGCTTTAGGTATTTTCTCAATATACATACACACCTTTCAAGCTACATATGCCAAAGCCATTGAAATAAAATCTTACAGCCAACCCGATTTAAAGCCACTTTTTCATCTCACCGCAACAAGTAACAAATATAGAACACAAGAGCGAACAAAAAGACAACTTTAAAAATGGAGGCATATCTCTGACAAATTGAAGCCTGCTTATACAAAGATGCCCACATACTGCTAGTCACATCTGCCACGGCCAGATCAGAGGCAAGCAACAAAAGCACACAACAATAAATGTTCCATGAATAATAGGTCTTTGGTTATAGACCACTGCACTGGAGATTGATAAGTCATATTTGTTTTCGTCTGTCTTTGAGATTCAGAGAGGAGACTTGATGGTTTATCAGAACTTGTTTTGTAGATTGTCTGGGATATACTTGTTAGGAACCCACATGTTTCTACCTGGGCAAGAACAAAGTGAGACAAAGCATGACGGTAAAATCCAAGTCAAATAGGGACATGTGGGTAGATGACTAATCTAGGGTGCTTGAGATCCCACCCAGCGTGGGTCTCGTGGGATCCATGTGAATGCCCTTTATTCACAAAGATCAGCACCGAGAATGATGGGAGAAGGTAGGTTTCACACCAAGTCTGATTCTCTGTCACGCTGAACCACTCTCCTAGACAAGTCTGAAAACCAATTAAGGACCATGTTAGAGGTTGGGCACCATGTCAAGAAACACAGTCCTGTTGTTTAGTGTGAGAAGTCTACAACGCTCATGCCTTAATTAAACAAATAGCCGAAACATCCAAGAAAAAAACTGTTTGCTTGAGGATAAAACATGCAGCTCTGGAACCTTGAAATAAGTGGGAATTTGAGGGATAAATAGCCCCGTAAAATACCATTTAAAGTACCCCTGCTATAATGAACGCATGAAGGAGAGTAATTGGAGTTGAAACAAGGCATTGTGTCTCTTGTCTGAACTGTCGAACCGGTGTCACGGCCAAGATCTCAGCATGAGTTATGGACAGCGACAGCACACAACAAACTAATGATGCTTCCCAAGGTTACCGGTGCATAAATAACGATTATGAAGAATGCTGATGCAGCAGGCCAAACACACCAGACACCTAACAGAATGGCGTTAAAAACCTTTGGCAAGGGCAGTGAGATAATAATTACGAGTTTCATGCATTTTCGGTTAGTGGAACATCTTTTGACTGCCTCAGTAGCCAGGTGAAGGGAAGGTCTGTGTTTGGATGGAAGGGAGGAGGGTGACAAGATGTCAAGAGCTCCGCTATACTCTTGCATGACAAACACCAACCTGGAGCCAGAAGTGACAAAGCCCTAATCCAGAAAATCCCTCCTTCCTTTGCTGAAAATCCTAATGAGGATTTCAAGTGCTCGGCAGGGAGGAGACCCAGGGGCTGTGGTTACACCTTGCCACTGCTTGTTCTCCCAGTCATTGTCTCCTTATCTCCTTATTGGCCAAGCCTGGCTGGCGATGAAAGAGACATGACAGCATGGTGGGCTTTCGTACACAGGCCCCTCGCCTGCCTGGCTCCACGGGAAGCCAGATTCCACAGTCTGCCGCAAACAACCAGGATGACATCAAGCGGGAGGTGGAAAGACAAAACCAACAGAAGTTGTTTACTAAAGACACACGAGACAAAGGGATAATTCACCCCTGTAGCCTTAAGTGTTTTATAGTTGTTTCCAATATAAAATAAATTGGAATCTGTCAAAACTCAGCTTAATTAGCGTTTATACAATAATTTCCCAAGAAATGATTTGTTTCTATTAACAAATTAGCTATGGGCCAGTCTTTTCAAAGTACCTTAAATACCAAATTAAGTGCTCAGGATACAGGAGTGTGGCGACGCAGTGGGACATTATTCTTTTTTCACAGACACCTCTAGGACGCATTAGTGGTTCACAAGAATAGGTCTACTGCCTGTGGTTCCACAAATGCTTATTTGACGGACAGTATTTTGAAATTTTCTTTTTAAGATGACACACAACCAAAGCTGCTGAGAAAGAGTGAATAAATCTTCATTAAGTTACATAAATAACATTTAATGGTTACAAGAAAAGGCTAACCAACAAAACAAGCAAACAGGTCGGCACATCAACTGGGAGTGTGTTAGATTCTGTTCTTGCAGGTTCTGGCTCACATTAATCCCCAGGCTTTTATTTCCAGTAATTATATTTCAGAACACCTTGATTGTCTATTTCAACCCATTCACTTTCAGATGAAGCCTTTAAGTCAGGTACAAAAAGACGACTTTTAAAGGTGCCCTTCCCTTTTGCCCTTGAGAAATTTCAAGTACTTCAAACATTTCAAGCTTTGAGCAGAAACAATAGAGTGGTTTCAGGGTGCTTGCAGGGAACAGAAACTACGACTTGTTCACACAAGTTTTGCCACTAAAATGCAGCTTTTATATCATGGAAATCTTTTAATGCATCCTTAACCTCACAAGCCCTTACAAACCTCACAGTAATGGAATGACGATATGTAATCTTGAGAAGAAAATCATTGTTGAATCATTCTACATAAAATCCCCATGACCTACTTAAACAAACAGTGTGCAAGACTTAGTGGCATCTTGCGGTGCAGTTGCAGATTGCAACCAACTCGCTTCACTGTCCCCCTGTAAACGTGAAAGAGAAACTATGGTGGCTGCGAGACGCAAAAGGCCTTATCTAGAGTCAGAGTTTGTTGGTCTATTCTGGGCTATTATACATGGTGGACAACGTAGAGGAGGACGTGCTCCCTCTGTAGAACACGGCTCATTGTAAGGTAATAAAAACACAATGATTTTTTTCAGGTATTTATACACTGATTTAAACATAGTTATGAATATTACATTACATTTCTGCCATTTTCTGTAAATAAAGCCCCCTAAATCTTACACACTGGATTCTTGGCACTCTGTCTGGCATCTTGCAAACTTTAGCCTCCCTACCTCTTGACACAGAGCCCTCGCTCTGCTTTCTAATTCTGTCCCACCGTAATTCTAACAATCTTTTGGAAAGCCTTTGACGAGAGCGTGTAGCTGAGCTAGGTGTGAATTGTTATTCTGTCGCTGATATAGACACATCCTTTCAACCCCAACAGACTTGACTGAAATTATTTTGAAAGACATGTGAGCCAATTTAACTATGTGTTGAACTAGAGAAAATCATCACAGCTTTTACATTTTGCAAAAAAAACTAAACAAAACATTATTACTTCATGAATTACACCTTCGCCTTATTTCTGGTGGGTTGCTATGGTGACATCCGCAGAGGACACCAGTAGGACAAAAGGAAATAAACCTGCAGATTCAGAGAAGATCACTCTGAATGCCAAAGGGCAAATTTGTGTTGATGCGAAACAATATCAAAGCAGGTCAGAGTAAAGAATAGTAATTAAAGCAATGTCTTTTACTGCCTGACCTATCTCACCTACCATAAAATGGTTGGTGCTTTATGCTTTTATAGACTATTTCATCAAAACCGTGCTTTCTCAAAACTAATTAAACTTGTAGGGGCACTTCAGCAACTCAGAATTTTTCTTCCAGAAATCAGAGAAGCTTTCAAGACAGAGACATGTAAAAAATGTCAAAATTGATGAAGCAGACGGCGAAGATATCCTGCCTTTTAGTCTGTAGTATGGGCCAAGCTCCCTTATGCTACTCAATAACATCTTTTGTTATCCTGTCTGGTAAATACCCATGTCTTTCAAACTCAGTTTATAATGAAGACTGTCTGTGAAAAATTTGCCAAGAAAAGACTCTCACGAAAAGAAAAATCCTTAAGCCAAAGTCGAGTTCCTTTTTTACAGACATTAAAATCTCCCTCCAGAGCCACAGAAGACATGATACAACTGTTGTACCAAGCTAAGAATTACTCCTTGTGATGTGTCAATGAGGCGCCACTTTAATGAAATTGAAAGCAAATTGTAGAATTTACACACGATGCCCCTTTAAAACTGGGACAGTGTTTGAGCTCTATGTCATAACCAAAATCCCAGATGATATTTAGTTCCATATCATCATGTCCATATCGATATTGATATTGATTACAGTATCTGTGTCACAACATGGCCCTCCTGGGCTTTTGTAGGATTACTGCAAGAGCACTGGCTCAAATTTATGTTGCAAGATTGTCAAACAATCGCAGTGTATAAAACTACCTGTATTATAACAAAATAATTTGTATAGTTTTAGCAGTTGTACTATGACTGTAGACAATACGGTAATTAAAGAGTAGCTGTTCGCAAAATATCTCCACGGTGCTATACAAATTTTATATAATACTGCAGAGTACAACGTGGTTAATTCCATATCCCTCTCATTAGGTTCAAAAGCTCTAGGCCACAGAGACCCTTTGATGTGTATTTTCATGTATCTATCTATCTATATATATATATATATATATATATATATATATACCATACTCATATAGCATAATAAAAATAATAAGCCAAATCAGTTTCAGAAATTAATGTCACTGACTGAGCACAAACAAGCAATTTTTCAGGGTTACTATGGGAGAGGAATAAGAAAAAAGGCTGTGAGTCAGCTGAACAAATACAGATCACACACAATATGCATATGGACTCAAATGTGGAGGATGAGATGTGTATTGTATAGAAGAAGGTTACAGCACAGCACCATCCCCCACTGCTACAGTTTTAATCTTGGCTTCTTCCTTCACATACAAAAAAAACAAAAAACGAAGGGAACTTTAAACTATTTACAGCATTCCACTAACCCATTTAATTCAATTATAAAAATGCATTAAAAAGATATTAGGGGTAGACGCAGTTTAATGAAGCATGTTTACTTGGGGATATTGTTTGTAATGAACTGTTTCTGTGCTGATCTCTGTGGCTGAGGCTGAGATGGGAAATGGGAAGGTGGTGAGGGTGGAGGGGAACCAACAAGAGGAAAATGTGGATGACAAATGTCATCAATAAATGGGTTTATTCCTTCATTTTGTGTGCACCCCTTCTTTCCTCTGATTTGGAATAAGCAGTTCCGGTTGTACTCCAGTCACTGCTTACATCCTTTTTTTTTGCCTGGGGAGTGTTTAGATTGCCATGTGCCACCTTCGAATCAAAGAGTCATCTGTCAATAAAGATTCGCATAACTCTTACAAAGCGTCACCTAGATTGCATCCCCTTTGGCAGATGCACAATGATCAACCATTAAGAGTTGGTTGTGCAGATCCTTCACTGGCTTCCCACCTTTCAAGCACTGCCAGTTGAGTTCTGGTGAAACCATAGGCACCACAACTGGGGACAGAAACTCTGTGGGGTGGCCGCTATCTGTCCTGCCACCTTAATGGGTTTACTTATATACACATGGGCCTTGAAATTGCAAACTCTTATCTCTGTATGAGGTTTCTAAAACGATATGTCAGAGTGCCAACATATATGGAATACATATGATTATGCACAGATACTTTTAAATGATTTCTGTGACCTTCTGCGTTTCCTTAATCTAGCCTAAAGCCTACAGAGACCACATACTTTTCAAATTTCACACTTCTTATATGGAAGATCAAATCCAAGCCAGATGATTTGTGAGAAAAGGAACATATGGCAACATATATTGTGGCAGAGTGCCTTGCTAGACTGTAAATTAAGCATCTTGAGGAATCATTACCTTCCAAACATGAATCATTAATTCCATATTATTGAGTTTTAAAAAGAAAAATCAGTTACGAAGATATTGTAGTCAGCTGGCTAGAGCTTCAACAGTTGGCACCAACAAATCATCATCTGTAATGGCTCTTCTGATATATTGCACTGAAAAGATGCCAACTTTGGTTTATTCTAAATCCAAATCATCAAACACCTGAAGTAACGCACCTCGAATCTTGTGATTAAACACTAACATGTTAAGGATGCATTTTATGAGATATGGTTTGGATGCATAAATCTTGTAATTATGATACAGTTGAGAGTGATTTAATCAAAGCTAAATGCACTATGATTAAAACACATTCAGGCTTTATATTTTTTGAGGTGTGAAATCTGTGTGTGCCTGCCATGAGACAGAACATTTCAGTGAGGAATTTACAAATGGATCCAGCTCTGATGCCACTGGGAACAACCGACGCTTTCAAGCAGAAAATCTCAGACAAATCACAATTTACCAACTAATGAAACCACTCAAGATTATCCCCCAGCCGCCTGTGCCCACTGTCCTCAGAGCTGCATTACTTACACAAGCACTGCATGCACTCAGAGGAGCAGCTCTGGCTTGAGTCGCAATTTCACCGCTCGTGCTATATTCCTAAATCAGACAATAGCAAAAGATATTTTCTTGCAATGGCTGTCATTGAGCCTGAAACAATACTCATTTCAAAGATGCTATATAAATACAGGCATGAGAACAAATCACTGTGTTTTTAGAGAAAGCCAAGACGGTTTCATATGTACTTACCCTCTGTGGAGTGCACTTGGGCTAGTGTGATGAGAAACCAGCAGAAGGTGTGTAGTTTCCACAGGGAGCATGCCATGGCGCCTGGTGCTGATGGTTTGTGGCAGGTTTGTGTTGTGACTAAGAGGTTCTGATTAAAAAAGTCCAAGCCAACCGGTCTCAGAGATGCTCATCATTGATTCTCTCACCTGTGGAGCAGACCAACAGAAAAATTCAGTTCAGGGATGAAATTTATTCCACATGGGAGCTCTGTCTCCGTGTGATTTTACAGAGGAATCCACCCTGTCACACTCCTCTCACAAGGCACTTGATGCTGCATTTACATTCCATTTCAGAGATGTGACAAACCTTAAGCTGTGAAATGCTACAAAGCCAAGTAAGGCACTGAAATAAGTCCACAAGGTCAATGATCCTGAGAAGGGAAATCCCTTAATGGTAGCTGAATGCTAGCCATTTCACTGAGATGAAGGCGGAGTGGGATGGGACCAGCAAACACATAAGGCCCGCCCTGTCCATCTCCTTGTGACCTATAGCAAGTAGTGTTAACATTATCAGTGCTGTGTCACATTATGTTTTCTTTCTGCAAAGAACGAATTTAAACTTTTCAGAGCAATTTTATCTTTAAGTATGTCAAGCCACATGCTTATAAGGATAATCATATAGATAATCCCTACTGATGTCACTTTGTGTAATGGGAAATATATTATATAATAAATAATTTGAAGTGATGTTGATTGATGCTAGATTGACTTTTGAATTTCTCTGCCGTGGAACAAAAGCTTCCTGCAGATTGACATTTCAAATCAGCCTGAAACTTTCAAGAAAACTTTAAACAGACATGGCATCAGAAGTCTACAACCACATGGCAGAAATGTTAAAATAACTGACAGTAACACTAAATGTTAAAATTATCCATGATAATAGCTTGGTGAACATTAGCCAAAAAGCTTTTTATCCTGCTTCAGTCATATCAGTTTGCATTAGCCTGGTTGGTGTCTGAATAAATCAATGGAAAAACTCTTATTTCATATTAGAGGTGGATATATATATTTATATACATATACTCCCTTTGGACAAATACTGATGTTATTTTAACATGAGGTTATTCTTAGAAAGTCGATTTAATCACATATTTTATTTGTGGAAAACAGAGTGTAACAAGATACATAGATAGTCACATTTACTTACATATTAGCCACATTGTGGTGTTATGTCTGTTGAATTTCCTACCACTGGCATTTCAGCTCTACTTCTGCAGTCACTAGTGATTGTCTCCACCCCCACACCCCCGCCAAACAAACAAACAAATAAAGAATCACTACCGAGCAAATGGTCATTTCTTTCTGTTGTGACTGACCACAAACCACCTTATCTCCCCACCCCCTCCTTCTCCATTACATCTCTCCATACCACAATTCCTCTCTCCCCACCTCATCCATACCTGTCCCCCTAGTACTAGTCTGTTTGAATGTTTGTTTTTGCTGTTTCGCTACAAAAGCAAATGGCCTCCTCCCTGTCATGGATACAGTGCTGGGCAGAGCTGTGCAGGGTGAAACCTAATGCCTACCTGCGCGCCCAGGCATGCGTTTCACACTACTAACGGCTCCCTTTTGTCTGTGTGTTTACACTGCTGGGCTAAGCTCAGTCCTCTCACTCCCATGAACCATTAGCACATTCACCATGGGATATGGCATCACTCTGGCAACAAGGCACATAGGACCCCATTAGAAACTGTTTTTGCCTTCTTTTTTAGCACATTCAAAAACAACATTCAATTTTTTTTTTCTCTGTCTACACCCTGCATGTGTTTGTTAAGATTCAAGGGAATGTTATCCATCATACTAGCAGTTAACAAGAGAACTTCACTGAAAAGACGATGAGGAATTCTGTTTGTCATCTACAGTCAGAGCTGCACAAACCAGCCTCGTCTGGCTTCCTCCACACTGGAGAATATCCACGGCCTGAAGAGTCTTTGATCTATTTTGTCTGCGATCTCAGACAGTGTAATAATTCATCACCGAGAAAACATGCGGAGCGCACACATTAGCCAACAAAGTTATAATTAAGCCTGCCATAATCAGCTCATCTAGTATGACATTACGCCTCACCTGAGACCTCTAATTTTAGAGCCATTTAAAAGAGGTTAACAGGAGCAGAGAACATGCAGCCACAGTGTATCTAGTTTCAATGGAATAATATCCAGTCATGAGACTCGACAAATGAAAGTTGATCACTGAGACCAAACATATTGGATTCCAGCAAAACCCTAACCCTTGTCTTTTTGTTGATCAGTGCATGTGACATGAATTGAATTTATCAGGCAAGTGGCTAACACTAATCAGCCTGCACTGAAGGTCCATACAGGATAACGGGGCCATAAGCAGATTTTCCACAATAAAGCTGCATAGTGAGCATATATAAGCTTAAGTATCTTCATCCGGGCACGCAAAGTCTTATGTATTTATGGTTTTGTCCACTCATTAAGATAATACTTAGATCACATGCACACATTTACATATGTTGAGGTCTGAGTGATGACGATCCCATTTAATGAAATCCCTGAATAAACAACCCAATTTCCCCTGTAATAATGCAACACATTTCTATGAGTTGTTTGATATCTAAATGCATTTACAAGTCAACAGGAAATAATAATATAATAGGAATATGGTGAGAAATCTTTGGTGATTGTTTTTAACATCGCATTTTAGAGAGCAGATTCACTGAAGCTCTATCACTTGGGGTGTTGGTTGTAGCATTAAATTCGTTTCACTGTCACTCAAAAAAAATGAGTTTTATTTTCCCACTATCCCTAGCCTTGTCACTCTTTTATCAAATATAGTCCCACTTTGCATCTGGTTCACTCCGTGACCTCTGCGGTGCGTGCGCAGAATCAAAACACAGACGCTATGGGATAAACTTGCCAAGTGCAATTTCAAAGACTGATGCTGTGCCTACTCGGCTTACGACCTTGACGCAAATAAGATAACCTGGTTAAGGTCTTTACATGATAGTCGCAATAATTGGTGTGTTGCCTTACTCTGGCTGTAATTGAATTATTAGAGTGCACGTAAACACACTGATTTTCTTATCACGGTTGAGCAGATTAATTCAGTGGATTAAGTGCTGTACCCAAAACTTGTTCAAATCTATCTAGAAAACATTTAAATCGTAATTTGTAGAACCATTCTACAAATTACCTACCGTATACCTGAGTGCACCATTAATTACATCTGGAACAGGTTAAAAATGTGCATTTTATAATATTTGTGTCCCTTTTATGGCTGCAGGATTGTGTGTTTACATATGTTAACAAACTATTAAAAGTCTCAGCCTGTGATAACAGTGTTGAATCAATATGATTATTTTTGCTTGCCTGTCATCACTGCTTAGTGTAAAATAAAGAGGCGGCGTGCTCAACAGACCTCCTGTGTCAGAATGTGAAGACAAAGACAAAAATGCCTTTAAACAGTTTTGCCTTCAAGGCAGTCGAGACCCCCTACTACGAAAAAAAAATACAGAATGTAGATCCCTAGTACATGGGGATGGGTGTTCTGTAAATCGATGATGACAGTCCTATACTTTAATATATTTTGTATCATGCTGAGAGTGTTTAACATGCTGAGATACCAAAGGCGCAGACTGGGGGGAGACTGCCTGACTGCCGTTCTCCTCATTAAACGTGCTGAGGTCTCCCCTCACAGCTGGGGGTTTCTTTTCTCTCTCCACCTTGAAACAGAAACCGCTGGTGATCATACCTTGGAGGTCTAAATAGCCCTCAATGTGGGTGTGATCTCAGAGCAGCTTTTAGCATCTTATGCTGGGGTTTTTGGAGTTTAAACGGTGAAGGGTGGGGTGGACAGATGATGAAGAGGATCATCGTCAACATGGCTGCTTCTAATGCACTAGACAAATGATCAAGGCAATTTTCTGTGATTGTTAAGCACAGATTGCTAAAATGTCAACAGGCATCACACTGTTCTGGCTAAATATGAAGTCATTGCAGACAGATGTTGGAGCACTCAGAGAAATGGAGAAGCCACAGGGGCGTGAGCCCAGAGGCTTTAAACATATGTGTATTTGATATTGTCGCAATACAACAAAATGCTTTATGGGTGACAATTTAGTGCCGAAATTGTGAATTGCAGGAGCTCAGTTGGTCTTCTTAAGAAAAAGAAAAAAAGCCTGGGTAACTGGGAGGAAGGGGGTTATTAGAAAGGAGGGGAGGAGGGTTGATTGAAAAGGACAGTTTGAAATTTGAATGCAGCGGGGGTCTGAAAACAAGAGGCAGATGTGAAAGAATGCCAGCTCCTCAGACAAAGGTCCTAGTTGTCCCTCTCTAGCTGTTAGAGGGCCACAGGAGAATAGAAGAAGAGTCGGGCTATTCTATAAACGAGGTCTGGGAGAGTGAAGGGGGGGTGGGTGGAGAATAAAGAACCTGGGTGCACGAGGGGGGGGGGGCTCGAGTTACAATAAAAGATTGACAGCTTGCAAGTCTTGCTTGACCCTTGAATTAGCCCCTGAGCTTTCAACAAACCTTAAGAAAGAGTTGGGATGTTAATTGTCATGGAACATCACAGGGATGCAAAGGGAGGGAAATATGGGGCCAGAGATTCACTGAAATGTAAATCAGAACCAACAGACCACCACATGTTGAATGGAGGGAACACATTTGGTTTCCATTGGGTTTTCCCAACAGCATCCTCATACATGAATTCATACATACTATAAGACTCCTCTTATCTCTGTTTCTCTTACCCACTTTGAGGGAAAAACTGAAATACCTGGGGACACAGGGCTCAGTCACAGAACATTCGGCATCAGCTGTGGAAGAAATATATTCCCAAAAGAGATTGTGTTCCTGCTTTGACACTGCTGAAGATGTACAATTTGCAAGCGTAAATCAGAAAATCTGCACTCCAGAGGGGAGAGATTGGGCTGGCGATGGGATGAGTCTGGAGCCCTACTGAGTCAAATATTGGGCGAGGGAGGAATCAGAGGTTGACCCCTCTGCTGAGAGAATGATTGAGAGCAGCACAGGGCCAGAGGAGCTGAATGACACCCAACCAAACACTGTGTGACTGCTCGTGCCCCAAACGCAGGCCCTGACCCTGACAGGAGCTCAGCCAGTGAAATACCAGGTCAAACACACATGCTGCGCAACAGGACAGCTCGGATGCTTTAGGGGACTGGGGTGGGGTGATGTAGGAGATAAAGGAGGGGAGAAGGGGTGGGGGTTACATGACAGAGAAGGGGAAAACAAAAGCCAAGTATTAGGGTTTTTCTGGTTGTTAGGCTTTCTCTGTTGAAGCCATTGTATAACATTTTATGCAACCATTTTTAGCAAAAAAATAACAGATAGTCCAAATCTTTTATGGCCAGAGATGTCTGATTAGAACGGCTATTTTTTCACATCCCTTGTAATTATTTTGCATTCCCAGGTATTATCTAATCCCTTTTATCATCTGCGAGTCCATAAAAACAATTGCTTTTGAATCTGTGGCGCATAAGCTTTGAATTAAATGAATCATTACCTAGCTCTTATGCAAGCCAATGCAATGAAGAGCCAGAGCGTGTGACATAAGCGTGGGGCCTGTCATGCTCACTGCTCTTAGGGTTTGCACCATTGATCATTTTTATGAGCCACTCAATTAATCGATTAGAGTACTCCCCACTGGTCAGGGCATATGGCTACTAAATAAAGCAATCATGAGCCAAACACACTCCAACTCATCAATATATTTATGGAGGCAAAAATGGAAGCATTGTCAAAAACAAATTCACAAGATGGAAAGAAAAATCTATTTTCAGACATAGTTTAAAATGTTAGAAACTCACGTATATTAGTGAAGATGGCCTAATTTAAAAATGTCAATATATAATACATTTTTTTATGAGTCTCATATATTATTTTTCAACTGTATCCGTAGGCAATGAGTGCTACATCGCCCTGTGCCTGAATATATATTAAATCCATAGCCTCATAATCACTTTAGCAATGCAACAAAAATCCTATTATTACTGAAAGATACCTACACCTGTCTGTCCACATGGATTATAGCCAGATGATTTGCCACGGTAACAAAGTTTTAATACAGGTTCCATACATTTTTAGTTGTAATTTTGATGTTTTACTGGGAAGTGAAGTGGATTATCTCAAATGAAATTTCAAAATGTCATTTCCACTTGCTGATAGCACAAAACTATTCCTTTCAGGTCTGTTGAGATAAGAATGATTCAGCCAGGACTGTTAAATGGTGTCTTTGCCAAATGTTCCTCCGCTTAGGAATTAATAGGCTGACATTAATACAGCAAGATAAATAGGAAGGTCAGGAATGGGAGACCTGCCATTATATGGGCATCTCATGGTGATAGTACCTGCCAATCAAGTCCAATAAGTCCTTGACAGGCCATGATTCACCTTGGAATACACAGAGTGCATGCAATATGTAGCCCAGTGTATACTCCCCTGTCCAGAAACCCAATCCAATTAGTATGTGCAGAGAAATTCGTTTTACTCACAGAGCACATTAAGACACCATAAAAGAAACATTTGTTGTGTGATCCAGTTTGCCATGGCTAAATTAGTCAAAACAAATCAGGGATTATAGAAACTGAGTTCGGCAGTTGGCCAAAACGTTCTCCCAAACTCATCTTCTCCATTTCAGCACGAGTACAATCATTGTTGCATTCATGCAAAAAAATACAATGCAATGTGCTATGCAAGGTCAAGCAGTGGGGACAAAAACATGAACAGCTGCACATTTCACAGCAAGACACAACTATTGAGAGTCAGGTTAAAAAGTGCCTGAGTCATTCATGTTGCTTGCATGCTTGAAATTGAACTACGGCGAACAAAGAAATAGTTGAGGTCAGAGATTTGCTCACATTCACTGAAAAACTGTAATTGAGTTCAGCAGCTTGTGTAACATGCTTTATTTTATTTATTCTCCTCGTTTGCAGAAAAGGGACCAAGCTCTTGGATGAACAGGGCCCGGATTTAGTCTATGATAATAATGTGCTGTATTTACTCAGGATATGCACCAGTAAGTAGCCTTTGTGACCCTCCTCCCTTCAAAATGAGCTGCTTGAATGGTTAAAAATCCTGCTCCGTCCTTCTATTAAGGACCTCGCCATCAATAATGCACTGTGATCGTGAGGCGTTATTAAACAGGATGATTAATTTTTAAGGTAGTGGGCAGCAACACAAAACATGAAGAAGGTAATGGAGAAGATGACTTGTCAGACACACATTTAAAATGGAAGTGGAGCAAGAAGGAAAAGAAGTCATTTATCCACGTCTTTACTCATTTAACCAGTGAGAAACAAAAGAGAAGCTGAGCAATTATCTTTAGGACTAAAAAGGGGGGCAAGTGTTTTAACTCTACCTCGAATGGAAGATGTGTCATTAAGTAAATCCTCGGCTTCCTTTGAATATACACTCCTGTTACTGAGTCATAGCCCATTTTGCACATTCCACATCTCAATTGTCTAAAAGCTTAAAAATCCTTCTCTTCTTTGTTTGCTTTGCTTGTTGAGCTACATCTCCTTTGTGACTGCTATATTTGAAAATGTCTTAAATATAGCTTTTACCTGGATTCACCCCATCATTGCACTTGAGTGTGCGTCATATATTTTTCTCTCAGTACACATTTATTCAATAAGAAGCATCAAGAAGGATGCTCAATCTTTGAATCTGAATATTCTAATTCCTAAAATTACTCCAAAAAAAAAATCCTCAATCCTAAAAATGCACATGCTTGGAAAGTGAGTGTTTCTGGAGTGGTGGATATTTTGATTTTTGAAGGGTGCAAATTCTTTCAGATTAGAGACATTGTGCATAATGTGGCCAACCTTGGCTCGCTGTCTAATTGAGGCTTTTAACCTTTCTGTGGCTCAGAGGAAGGACAAACACAGCCAAAATAAGGGACGCCGCATGATCTCAGTCCTCACTAAAATAGAAAACAGCACAAGGACCTTACAGCAGAAGCAATACTATACAAATGATTTCAGCAGTGGAGTGGATCCACTGTAGCCCACTTTATCCTAGCACATTTCTGCCCCGGTCCTGTTGTATCTATTTTCAATCTAAAAGATGGCATGAATGCCTTTGTCAGACAGGGGAAGCAGCGTATGTCAACCTAAAACAAGGTATAGTGCCGTGTCTCGTCAGGAAGCTCAGACAAAAGAAGTGGGTGTAGTCTTTCCTGAATGCAATCACTTGTCAGCCCTAAAGCTTCACTCAGTACTGCCCTGACAGGTAATGGTGCTTGTTAAACCTGATGAAGGTATATTGTTGTTATGTTTTTTTTTTGTTTGTTTGTTTCTTCAAAATAAAGAAAATGTCTAAAAGGCATTCAGCCACTGTTCAGAATTAAATGTTTTACACGCTCGGCTGCACAGTAGCATGTATATTCTCGACCAAAAGTGTTTTTAAAAAAAAAGAAAATAAATGCATCTAATTCCACATTTATACACAGCGACGTGACAAAATAGAGTCATTTAACTTGCTTTGAATTTTCGGGCTGCATCATTAGATTTCCTTGTGCAGTTTCAGTGTCACACCTCCTTGCCCTCTCCCCAAAGAGCGAAAGAGAGAGGACAGTTTTGGGGCTGAGCCTTCTCCACAGTGTTCATTAGCATAACATCAGCCCTGTGTGGGGGATTGTGATGCAAACAAGCTCAGATTGGCCCCTCCACTCCCCTCTTTTAATAACTAAGGTGCTATAGGATCTCACTCCTGCCTGCTCACTGTACAATGGATCAGCCTCTTTAGGACTGAGACAGAGAGAGAGAGAGAGAAAGAGGGAGAAGGGTAGATTTTTGAATATAAGTAAAGTTCCAACTTCAATTCGGATGTGAGAGCAACATTTAACTCACATTCAATGTACATAGATAGTGTGGAGCTGCTGCTTACGCCAGACCTAAGCACGTGGTATACCACAGGAGACAAAATCAGTAATGTTTTAAAAATATCATGTTTGTTATAGGCAAAAATATCTATTTTCAGGAATATGCCCCGCTTCCAACTGACCATGATTCAGGCTTGACATGATTTAAAAAATTATGTAAATGGATCTGTGGCTTATGTTATCGTCCCCTGCCACCCACAGTAGGACAGCAGATACAGCAATCACTGCTTCTGCACCTTGTGTATGTTTAATATGTGTTTGCTCTTTTGTGATAACAAAAGGGAGGAGAGGGGGGGGGGAACAAACAGGGGTTTCTTTTTCTTGGTCTTTTTTTTTTTTTTTTTTTCTCTCTGTGAATAACTGGACCAAAGTCAGGGATTCTAAAGACACAAGGAGACAGAAAGCAGGCAAGATACAGGAAACTGTCAAGCAGGCTGCGATAAAACATTCACTAGAAAATTATCTCCCTGTCATAAGGCCCTCCTGTTTTGAATACCAAAGGGATTCAAATTCCCAAACAAACTCTGAAAGGCTGACCAATTTCGTGCTCTGCCAAACGATAGCGGATTGTAGTACAGGTCGCACCTTTGAACCGCCGCGCTGGAGGTAGTATGAAGCAGAGATTCTAATCTCTGTATCTCTGCATAGGTAATCCACTGAAGTGTAATTGCTACAGCTTTAAGTTATACAAAATAATGACAGGAGAATAAGACTCACTATGAATATGAAGTGAGTGTGATAACAAAGTCCCGTGTTGGGAGAGTAGGTAATACTTCGACAAGGGCACTTGCTGGGGAGGAATATTCTCCCTTGAACAACAACAAGCGTCTCTGTGAGGTGGTTTCTGAACAGTATGCAGCATTCAGAGCAACGAAATGCACTGAGCCGCACACATGAAAGATTATGTAGATTATTTATTTAATTGACTTAATTGGCTGGTTTATTACATCATTTAGCAAGTTTCAGTTAGCATAATTAACAATTATTGTGTTTGTGTGATCTAAGTCTGAAAGACCAAAAAAAGAGACGTGAGATGCGTTTACTAACGTTGAAGGAGTTTTGCATTTTACACAATAAGGTCTTGTTTAATTACAGTGATATCTGCCACCTTAGGCATAACACACTCCCTCGAATTAACACACACAGTTCTAGTTGAACCTTGACTCATTGCGGCCCTCTGTAGCTCTGTATTTTGTGAAAATCAATTGCCGCAAAACATAAAAAGAATTCCCACTATGTGCGACAAGAGATTATGCTGAATTACAAACACATTTTTTATACTTTATAGTCAACCAGGTCAGGTGTGACCTTCAACAATTCAATGAAAGCCAATACTCCGGTACACAAATGCTCATATTAATGATTTAAACACTTACGGACTTACAGATTTACGAAAAATGTAACAAATATCGGCTTTAAAAGCACTGTCTTGATTTGCAGAGACCCTGTAGCTTCAAAGGAGAAACTCTTGTCTAGCTAATAAATATTCAGCCCTGTCCTGTGAATATTTTCCATCTCTGTCGTGCCCCTATGTTTTATACACCAAAATATCCACAGTGGCAATTAGCACTTTTGTTTGGGGCAATCACTGCATGCTCCAGTTGTATGAATCATGTTAGGTAAGCTTCATTACACATTTCTGCCTTGGCGCAAAAATGTTTAACTTCTCTTAAAGTTTAAATAACAAGTACACAACTGTGTTGGTCTTGTAGCAGTGACTTTTAATATTTCTTCACTGTCTCTGAGTAATGTCTGCACACCCCTCCCTTTGCTACACTGCTTCCATTATACACAGGAACCTATGAGCCTTTTCAGGTGAGAGAATAAAAGATCCCTTTTTTTGGCCCTTGCAGTAAAGTGAGTAGGCGTTGCGGCGTCTGCAACATTCACCATCTCTCGCTGATTGTTATGCTCGGCTTCAGTTTCTGGTAGCTACATTTCAACAGCACCATTTACAAAGCGAAAGTTCCCGGGGTTCATCATCAGCAGATCTTTTGAAGCTGTGCTAAATGTCTACACCAAATATACTTCCTCACCTTTACACTAGATAGATGTTATCAGGCAAAACATGGCAAACTTTTCCATCCTTTAGGCAGGTCTCGGCCTCTTCGAGCTGCAGCTCTTCGCCTACCCCCGGGCCTGCTGGACCTATTTCTGATGGTAATGGCTGCAGGAGCCGCATCCTGTCAAGCTCACTCCAGACTCACTAGTAATCAGCTCGGGCTGATGAATGACGGAAATGCCACTGGCTCCACTGCAATGACAAAAATGCACCAGTTTATGCCCCCCATTTGACTGTCCTCTTTACACTGTTTTTTTTTTCTCCATTTCCATCAACTACTAAAGAATAGCACTCATCACATTGGCTCAGCTGCTGATGCTGAGGCTAAAAATGAAACATGTGTTGCCGGGCACAGATGCAGTACTTGAGAATTTGTGCAGCTTACTCGGAGCTTTCTGTCTGGTCATCGTTTAACCTTTCTTTGATTTTTTTCATAATTCATAAGGACAAAAAGTTAGGTTTAATAATCCGAGTTGTGACATGCAGATGAGGACTGAAAATATTTTGGCTTTTCATTATTTAATAAATTAGACCAATCAGTGTCATCTATCTCCAAAGACGAAAGGTTCCCTCAAAAAGTAACGTCTAAGGTTTTATAGACAGTTTTTATGTAGTCGCTGTCTACTTCGTAAAACAGGCTATAAAACCCGAGGCCTGACTTTTTCTTTAAATCAAACTACACTTTCGCAAAAACTTTGTCACAGCGTAGCATGGCCTGATTAAACACCTAATAGTCTGATGAACAAAGAGGATATAAAATGCTCCAAAACATGTATTACCAAATTTGAGGATTTTGACTTTATCATAGAAAGTGAAGAATTAAGTTTTTCCTTTTCTTTATGGTCTGGAATAAAAATCTCTACTTTTTGAGGAAGATAATAAATAATAAAAATAGAGTGGTTTAACTTCAAAAATGCACAAAGATGAAAAAACAAAGTGTTATTTTTTTCCTAAAATAAATGTTTTTGGAGATACATGGTCTTTATAAAAAGCGACACAATAATGATTTTTAATGTCTTTTATATTCTTAACATTACTTCTGTAGTTTATTGGCAACCAGCGATTAAAGGCTAAAGATAATATTTATCTTGATTTTAGCTCTAAATGACTCTTTTAATCGTGCCGCCATACCATGCGTGATATCCATGTATGTACTGTCCTGATTTGGTGGAATATATAACAATGTAATGGATATATCCACTCGACTGGATTATCATTTTGTGGCTAAATCCATTTTTTCGTGCTTCTCCACATCTGTGTCTCATGTCCAGCGATAACATACCAGGTGTGAAGTAGAAGCTGCAGTTCTCACACTCGACTTAATTACTAAAACCAGTTTGCTAGCTGAATTAGACAAACAGGTCGGTCTAATGGATAAAGCAGTCAGGGTATGTGTGATTTATAGCAGAATTCACACCAGCAGAGCTGCCTCACACCTCATTTAGAGGGAGGCATGATAAATTATTAGGGAAGCCTGTATATGTATTTCTCCAGTGCAAATGCCAAAAAGATCAAATCGGGCGACACAGGTGTCAATATTAAGCATTCCAATTCATTAGAAATACATGAATAATTTGGTGTCACACACACACACACACACACATTCAGGAGCTCAACTTATCTGCAGTATTTAAAATGTTCATTACCTAACCCCCCAGCAGTGGAGGTGGAGTTGGATCTAACAGGCAGCAGTGAATGCCAGGCCTGGCACAGCTGTACAAGCAAAGCTGTAAAGAGACGTCTCTCTCCCGGCCACTGTCGCTCAATCTTCCCCAGTGTTAATCCCACACTATCTGCATTCACGTCAGCTCCACTCCTCATGTCTCTGCATTGCTTTTCACACTCCTAAGTTCAATTTGGCAGGAAAGTGGACATGTTGCATCACTTCTCCTGGCAGAAAATTCTTTCGGCATTGTTCCCCTCCAATAATCTTTTTTTTCTGAGACAGCATGATGATTCAATAGTGTTTTTTCTGTGAGATATTTCTTTATTTCTTTGACCCCCCCCCTTTCAGGTATTCACTGTTCACATGTGCAAACATGTTCTTCCAATGCTAGATCCTAGACTTTTAACATTGGCGTAGCAAATATGAGCACATATGAGAGTTAAAAGCCTTTAATGCCCTAGAATCTCTTCTTAGCTGATCAGATCATCTTCTGAATGGCCTCAATACACAAGCAGGGCAGTGTGTGTGCGTCAGTGTGTGTACAGAAGAGTCAGCTCCATTTATCTGTATTCATCATTTACAATATTAAGGAGAGACAACTTGCTGTCATATCATACCCAAGACTGTTACTGTAGCTGGACAAATGCGCTGAGGAATGAACACTCAAGTGGTGGTCAGGTTTTACTAAGCCAGCGCTCTTAAACCTCACTATGTTTTACAGAAAGGAATTTTATACCCAAGCTCCAACGGAACCAAATCCTGGCCCTCAGGGCAGAAATTTTATTCTAACATCTCTTTTCGGGGGGACTGACATTTTGTCCTCTGTTTTCAAATGTTTTCCCAAGAAGCTTCTCTCCAGTTGACCCAAGCAGAGACCACTGCCTCTGGCTTGTCACGGAGAGAAGAGTGATGCGGTTCTCTGGGCAACAGAGAGGGAGGCTCTGTACTGAGACAGCAGCAGGTGCAGCTGTGACAGTTGCCGTGTTGTTGCTAGCCCTACACTGTAGTCAAGATGAGGTTCACAGATGTAGCCACTCAGTGCAGTGGTTTATTGGCTGCCTGAAACAATGCATCTCTGTCAAGAGCAGCTCCTCCTAAGGCCATTTCAGTCTAAGAGTGCTCTGTATGAAACAAGGCGTAGAAAAACCTCATTCTGACACACAAGGTCAATTCTGCTCCACAACAACGCAATCAAAGCCCCCCCCCCCTGCCCTACCAAAAAACAAAACAAATTCCAACCTGAAGCAATCACACTGAAACATGGCTGTTTGAGCCATATTTTCATGTCAAGCGATTTGTCTGTCTAAGGCCAAAATAATAATAACAACAAAAAAAAACATCTATAAAAAGAGATGTGTAAATTATGCTTAAATGTTAATTATATTTAATCATAATTTCATACATAATCATATACTTAGCACACATTTTTGCACTATTACTGCAAGCACTATTTGTCAAAACACATTTCTGATTAATTATTACCAACGCTCTCTGGCACGCATGCTTCTTAAGTCAACCAAGTGCCACCCAAGGCTGCACTTTACCCCGAGGTGGCTCTTGCAAGACATGCATTCCAATCATGCGACACATTCAATAAACTGCACCTATAAAAAAAAATTACCGGCATCCATTTTGCCGTGACTTTTTCTTTTTTTTTTTTCCTTTATTCGTGAAGAGAAAGCTAACCTGATTCCTTTCTTCAATTCAGAACCCCTCGAAGTAGTCCGCAAAGTCTCAATCCCAGGTAGTGTTTTGTTGAATCTCAGAGTAGTGGAGATCTGAGATAATATGACTATTGTTTTCCTGTAAAGCACCCAGTCTCTGCTTGTTCAATTACTGGAAGGAGCCTCAACTAGGGCGGTTAAATCATTTGCAGAGACATTATCTACGCGGAGAGAGAAAGACAGAGAAGGAGAGAGGGAGGGGGGAGAGACGGAGGGAGGGAGGGACAGAGAAAGAGAGAGAGAGAGGGAGAGAGAGGAGAGCAGACATAGGGGCCAAACTTTAGTCTGTAGAGGAAACAGAAACATTTTTTGTGGACCACACATGGATTGTACTGCGAGGATAAAAGCAGCAGGATTCATGATTCACTGCAGGAAATTAATAGACTAATACAGCTCTCTCTGTTTCAATGCCAAAAACCACACAATAAGATAAAATTGTTTTCATTACAGGTGATGATGGATATCTATGTAGATTACGGAAACGTAAGCAGAATTTATGAGGGAGCGACCACAAACTTCATTCTTCCTCACATATGTCAAACAGCAAACAAAACCAGCTCACAGGCGCTCATCTGTCAGCGTGAGCAATCATTAAGAGATAATTTGATTGTTTTTTCAACCTCGGCTGTGTTTGATGTCTCTGGCATGGTAGCAATTGAACAGACAATTATTTTGTTGATTAGCTTAGTTTTTAGCAACTTACCATGCCTGTGATATTCCTCTGAAACTCCCAGACCAGACGCTCAACTCCATCTGACTTGGCAACTACATTAGCAGAACAAAGCTTCCACACTCCCCAACTAAATACTGTACAATAAAATATCATTTATTAAAGCCTCAGACTTCCAAACCAACCAGACAACCAAATGAGCGTATAGAACGGAATAAGCGACCGTGCATCCACTTAGAAAAGTGAGCACAAACATCAGATGTAATATGTGGCGCGATTCCAAGTGTGCACAGAATTTTAGAGGGCATTTACTCACATGGCGGACTGTTTGGTGTATGTGATCATCCGAAATCAACATTGCTTTGAAAACTGCATTCCAACATACAGACTTCAATGTAGACGAGCGGCTACTGTTGTTTTCTAAATTAAAGCGCTCTCAGTACATCAGTATGCACACACATAAACTCAATCATACTAAATCAGAACCAGTTCTAAGCTCAATTTTCACCCATTGGAAGATCGATGTTTTCATATATACACACACACACACTTTAGTGAATTGTTGTTACTTCCTACTTATGCCATCTCAGACTGTTCTGAGAGTATCATAGTTCACTTAATTGGTAAATAGTATGTAGCTTAACTATGTAAATCATTTGATAGACAGCCACACCCACATCTAAAGTGCAGCATCGGAGAGAAAAAAAAAAAGGAAAACACTAATAAAAAACTCTCATTGAACAAATGTAAAATGATATTCTAATGTTGAACGCTGCTTACCAGTTTTCCGCTTCACTGGACTGTCAGTCTGAATATACTGAAGAACGCCCACAGCCAAACATGATTTTTTTTTTTTTTAAGAAAAAAGAATGAAAAGAAGAAGAAGAAAAAAAAAGCACGGGCAGTAAAACTTATATCACTTTCAATGAGTCACAAATGTCAAGGACAACAGCAGCCTATATGGAGGAAATATATTGCTCTGGTGTGTTTACCCACACCATCCCTAAATAACAGCCCTGTCTTGTTGGAAAAGGGGCTTTTAAGTGTGGATGTGCTTCGCTCTCCTATAATCCAGCCGAGACATTACTCCTTCCCCTGGCAGACGTCCGCAGATCCCCCCTCTCTCCCAGCCAGGCCTTGCTCTCGGCTGCTATGGCAGAGCCGCAATAACTGTTGTTTGCTTAGAGCCTTGCCTCCCAGGTTCTCCTCTGTCACACAGAAATTGAATATTTTCCCAAATAGTGTTGCAGCTGTGCCCAGATAAGGACAAGTCCTGTTCACATAGCACAAAGAATGAGACAGGGTCAATGTGTGTGTGTGTGTGTGTGTGTGTGTGTGTGTATTGTCTCTATATGTCTTTAAATTAGAAAATGAATGAATGTAACAAATCAAATGACAGCAACTATCATGTAAAAAAATGTAATTATGAAAATAATTAGTATTTTTCAAAAATTACAAATGTGTTTGTAATTTCCTTATTATTTTAAAAGTGATAACTAATTAATACTAGTGAGACAGCACTTGTTTTAATGTGTAAAATAATTTTTAAAAAATCCCCATGGTGATAAACTCCTGAACTTTTTTTTTCTTTTTTGCACAATGCTATATTGACATTTCTTTCCCTTGTGTTGGGAGTGACCTAAACACACACACACACACACACACACTGCTCAGGGCACACAGCATTGCCTCTACGAAATACAGGTAGTGTTATGAACATGATGTAAAATGCAGACGTTCCGATTGTAAAACCAGGTCAATATGTTACACCCAGTCGTTTTATGACCAGAGGAGAGTTTTTACTACGCCGTTTTGCACTTTGCACTTCCTTTTCTTCGAAATACCTTTTCAGAGAGGCACAAAATGAGTGACGCAATGAAAAAAGAGATGCCAGATAAGCTCAAGGAGGCTGCCACAACCAGTGAACAGAGAGCCTATGTGAGAGCCATCGTCTAATATCCATGTTGTTTCTTGTCACCGGAGTTTGAATTGACCCTCACTTTCCACAGCACATGTCCTTGCTGTGTAATGTTCTGCTAGGAAATTATTTAGGCAAGCAGAAAGTTTCACCTGCCATTTCAGGGGCACCGAATCCCCCGCTGCACCAGAGGCCTTTGGCAAGTGGAAACAAATGTTTCACAAAATGGCAGGGAGGGGAACACGCTGGCACACAGCATTTTACTGATTGCCAATCGTAAAATAAAATCAGTTATGAAAGGGGAAGTATTTTGGCCCACCAAAGGTCTGAACGTTACATCAAATTTGCCATAGCTTTCTTTTACAGCCTTGTTTCTTCCATTTAATGGCGAGCAGTTATCAGCACAGTATGGCTCCATGTAGGTGGTTTAGCAACAGAAAAGATTGCAACCCGAAAACACAAAACCCACAATTTACACGCCAAATAACCAATAGGATGTCAATTTAAATGCTTTAACTCCCTGAAATCCTCTACTACTGACTTGTCCATCATTTGCTTGATTTTGCTGTGGAGCAGCTAACACATCATTTGTAAGAATTGCAACTTCAAATCGGTTCTTGTTTCTTACGGTTGGACAACAAAGACTGCGATGCTTGAGATTTTTTTTTTAAAAAAGAGAAAGATGAGCTTGGATTTGGACCGTGAATAAAAGCACGACATCCTTACAGTGGAACGCTCACACAAACAATCCATTCAGCCACAATGCAACCTTTAAATCAATCATATGGACTCGCCAATCGCTGCCTCAGACAAAGACAGCAGGCTTGCGAGAGAGTACGACTCAGAAAGTGAGAAAACGTTGCCTCTGGACAATCTGTGCGCCTTTATATTGAATTAAATCAATAACAAATTACCTTAATAAAGCCAGTGTGGAAGTGCCTGGCTTTTTTCTTATAATTCAAAAATCTGGAGAGCTGCGTTATGATCTGTTTAATGCACCAGTCAAATATCCGTAGATAGTAGAAAAACCTCAGCTGCTCTTTCCGGGGAGGGGTGGAGAGGGAAATATATGCCAGCAGAAAATGAAGCAACAGTCCGTAATGTCACAAATTTTGATGCGTTCACGCCCACTCACCCATTCACACTGACTGAGTCGTAAGAGTCTCATGTGCTGGGAGAGTGAGATATAAAGAGTTGAGAATAGAGTGAAATGTAGCACTTTGTCTCCCCCAAACCCATACAGAAGTGTGCTGGGCTGTATTGATCTGTGAGGAGACATGAACGCACAGGCAAAGAGGGGCAATCTGGTGCTCTGGCAGATCAAGAGCAGCTGCAGTTCTTTGAAACCGGACGCACTTCCACTGAAACAAGGCTATAGACTGAAAAAGGTACTCTCTCTCACACTGGATTCGACCGTAAAATGCTCATAATGGCACGCCCGAGCTAAAGACATGAAGCACTGAGACATCCGAGAAGATAGTTTCCTTCTTTAGTCTGCATTCACAAGTAGTTTGTAATATTTCCAGTGAGAGGAGACACACCTGTTTTTACAGCCGCTGACAGACTGAATAACAATTTCAAAAATTCTGCTCTGTAGTGATTAAGATTTTTTTTTTAAGAACACTTTTGCAACACAGGTTTTAATTTTCATGTGATTCTTTCCACTAAAAACCTAAATGTTTTCTTTTCTCCCAGCCTGAAACATTACACTACTTCATGAGTCACTACAATTACACTGTTGTGTGAAAGCAAATACAAGTGAGATTATGTTATACACAAGCTGTCATGCGGACCTACTTACAAGAAAAGTGGGAGAAGACACACACAAGTCTTTCAGTTTTTCCAGCTCACACACTCCTTCTCAAGTCTTTCACGCTCAGCCCCAAAAAGCAGTGGCAGGAAAATACGACTCCTTTTTCATTGTGTGGAGGGCTCTGGCCACTTTGATATGCTAATATGTTCCTTCAAAACAGCTGGAATTTGCACTTGCATTAATTCAGACGTTTATTTTATGCACAGACGTGTGAAAATGTGCTTCCTACAATATGAGGGCTTGAATAAGAAGTAGTATCTCCTGTAGCCTGATAAAAGTGTGTATTAGCTTTGTTCCTACACATTCCTGAAAACTCAATAGTTCTTCACAAATAGCCTGCCTTTGTATTTAACTGAATGTCACTTTGTTATGTATGGCGAGGGCGATAAAGCCACTTCATCTTCCAAACACTTATTCTTTTGTTTCCTATCATCTCACGAATACACCCTGAGAAAAGGTTCACTGTAGTTTTCATCTATATGTGACTAAAACACTCAACTAATATCACATCTCACACTATAGCAGTGTGTATCCCCTCTAATAGACAGCTATGATGGATGTGACACATTCATGGACTCTAATCCAAGCAGGAATTCGTAGCTTTGCTCTCTTTGAAAAATCTAAAGCACAACCTAAAAACAAACAAACACACACAAAAAAAAAAGGTGCATGGGAAGACTGGAGCTAAATTTATCCCAATCCACTGATCGATCATTGGAGATTACAGCTCTGCTCCAGGCTGCCATGCATCACCGGGCTGGCCGCTGTGTGTTTCTCGGCACACACCGCATGTGCGCGTCTGCTGCTCCTACTCTTTAACACTTGGTTGACAAGACGCGTTCGGAATCGGTAGGCCTAAATAATAAATGTGCAGTAAGAGGATCTAATTTTACCGCCACTCTTTGTCGACTGGGTGTGAGTGTGAGTCTAAGCGTCCAAATTCGTCCTCTTTTGTGCATGTTTTCATTTTTTTAATTTATTTATTTTTTATTCCGCCTTCCTTTCATTGATTTCCATGACATTTCCTTCGCTTGGAGCCCGTTGCATCATATACCCTCCTCTGGATCAAACTAATTACTACATTTGTAGGCGAGACTGAGCTCTTTTCTTTTCTTTCCTTTTTGGACAAATAGCACTAGTCCCCAATTATAATGGATTAGCCTGTGAATGCTCTCAGGAAACACACCGACATCGCTTCTCAGGTCACAGCTCCCCAGCATAAATCCCCATTCATACCAACAAGACCATCAGCGGATTTAAAAAAAGAAGAAACCTCGGTGACTAGCACTACCATCAAACTACACTTCAACTCTGGAGGCATAAATTCCAATTAAATGGTGCTTTACATGTTCTGGTTCACATAAATGAGCTGCTCTCCAACTTTTCTTTTTAAAAGAAAAATAGTTCCCATCAAGCCCAAACTCGACAGCCGAGCACATCAATCCACATCTGGTTATGTTTTCATTAAACATTTTTTCAATTAACCACGGTACCCCCCTTTGGATCATTTAAAAATCACCACAATGAGAAGTGTCCTGCTGAACCAAGTCTCTCTTTTTTTACTTTCAAAAAAGTAGCTCTGCGAGACTTGACCAATGTCCTTTTTTTAAATTTTTATTTCTAACGAGGCTCTGAGGCGAGCGAGCACACACGGAAAAGTTACTCCACTACTACATCAACTTGTCAAAATACTGCTGAGGCTTTTTGATTTATTAAGTGTTGATGAGAAACAAATGAGGAGGGGAGGAGGGGGTTTAAAAAAAAAAACAAAAGCTTACCTTTCTTGAAAAGCAGTGAAGCCAAACAGGCTGAAATGAAGTCAGTAAGGGATGTGAATTGTAAAAAAAAACAAAAACAAAAAACAAAAATGTCAGATTGTGGAAAGACAGTCTGATGGGAACTCCTCTGCAGCGAAGAGACTGGGTCTGCAGGTCTGAGGCATGCTCTCCTTATCTGGGACAGAGGCTGGCTATCAGGCGGCAGCAGGTCCCCCTCTCAGCCCGTACATTCCCCTGCACCGGACACACACTTCCATGGCAAAGCAAAAGGTGTTGCTCTTGCGCTCAGTCCCTTGCACCTCTCATCAACACCTAATAATGCACCTCTGAGCAGCTCATCTGTTTCTCCTCTCTCCTGTGCGCCTTCACTTCCAGAAGCAGCAGCAGCAGCAAGAAGAAGAAGCGGAGCTCGGGGACCCAGAAAAAAGACTTGAGAGGGACAGACAAGAGTGGGGCTTTCAGTGTCTTGATGAAAGGGGGGGAGAAGACTCTCCGCTCTCCGCTTACTTGTTCCGCCGATCTCTCTCTCTCTTTCTCTCACTCTCTCACTCTCTTCTTTTCTCTCTCTCTCTCTGGCTTTTTTTTTCTTTCTTTCTTTCTCCCTGGCTCCTCCTGACTGTGAAGTGAGTGGGGGGACAAGTTTCAGCGGCTCGCCTCTGGAAAAGATCCCGCTCACAGTGTTGAGACACTTGGTGGAAGCAGCGCGGAGCGGGCTTCCAGTAAACAGCGCCAGTGCAGTGGAGAGAGCAGGCTGCCCGTCTGCAGGAGCCCGTCTGAGCGCAGGACTCCACTAAAAACCCGACATGGACTACCCACATCCGCGCTGACTCGGAGTTTTAGATCTGTGCAAGGATACCTAATCACATCAACTTATTATCATGCCCAGCAGGAATCAGCTCAGCTTTTTTTTTTTTGTTTAACCTAAGATTCAGCTACGTCATATAAATCATAAGGAGGTTATCAATATAGATATTCACCACCACCACCACCACCCCTCTCTCTCTTTCATTTTTGGCCTCTTTTTTTTTTTTCTGCTTAGAGATGCAACACTGCCTTCCTTTTGGGCATGAGAGGCCCCTGCTCTGTCACAGTAGGCAGTCCAGCCTATTCAACCAATGACAGAGGACTTATTCTACTGTAATACTACCAAGCATCAAAAGGAACATGGAAGCACAGATATACCCCCCCCCCCCTTTCCCTCCCTCTTTCTCTCTCTCCAACTGGCCCCACAGGATAACACACCGGCCCGGGCAGCGGTGGTCAAGCTGCTGCTGCTGCTGCTGCTGCTGCTGCTTATGGTGAAAAGAGCCAAATGTGTGTGGAGCCAAGCACTTTTTTTTTCTTCCCCAAACCAAGAATCTCTCCTCAATTGTGAGTGTGTGTATTTTTTTTTTCTCCCCTCTTTTTTTTACACGATTCATGACACCATTCGAGGGAATTTTTCTGTCAGGCTGCTTTCAGCTTTGACCCCCCTTGCACTCCTCTCAACTGTAAGCTGCAGTGTTGTGTTGGTGATCCACGATTTGTATTCACTGTATAATGCAGGTGATTACAGGCAGTCCTGTGCAACATTTCAAAGGCACGTTCCTTTTGAAATGAGGCTAAGTTTGTAATATATGATTCCATTTTTTTTATTATTAAATCCTCATAAAATATGAAAAAAAAACTCCAAGGTGGAAAATCTAATTTTCAATGCAGCTGCTACTATTTTTTTTTTTTTTTTCATATTTTCATCTCTATCTTGAAATCAGAATATCTTAAAAAAATAAACAAAACACAGGTCACAACTGTTTCGTGTTTTGTTTCTGCATTTGGTGAAGACTTGGAGCGTGTTATGATCTGGTTGAGGAATTCTGTCCAGAAACATTATCAGGCAGGACGTTGGTACACACCTGGCTTCAATAAAAATCTGTCTTTCACCCACTATGGGGAAATGTGAAGTTGAGTCATGCTTGCCAGGTGAAGGTGAACGCAGGAGAGGGGCAGACTTATGTTTTCATAAGCATAATTTTACATAATAATACCAGCCCTTTTTTTTTTTTTTTTTTTGCGAGGGACAAAAAAAAAAGGGGAAACAGATGTAATAAAAGGTCACTCAGTGGCAGGCATCCATATCTGGAGAAATGTTTATTTATAAGCCAAGACTAAAAACACATGTGGTGTCTCTGTGGCTGCAGTGTTGAGCAGCTTAAACTGCCATTTTGCATGAATTCATTTGAATCTGCTTCCTCAGATTGTCAACAGAGGGCATTAGACTTATATTGCTATAGTTCTGATGAGCATAATTCACCTAACTGGATGAAATATAAACAGGTGAAGACGGAGATATCAATTTGAATCACACATAATTACATTTCTTTTCCTAATTGTAGACCACCTTGTGTGTGTGACCCTCGGCTCGTGCAGTCGTTCCTTTGACGAGTCGCAGCGGTTGCACATAAATTGTTTATGTGCAGGTGTTTATGATAAACTGTGATATAATCATATCTTGCAAAGGCTGCACAATATTGCGCATAATAACTCACCAAAATGTGCCTGATAAATGCTGGCTGTTTTACATCCGGAAGGCGAAAAACAAGAACAGAAATTATTACTGCATCTATGAGATACATACACATATACAAGATGGAAATCTGAAGCGTGTGTTTGCAGGATAGTAAAGATGTAACTGCCGCGTTTTTTCTTCTTCTTCTTTTTCTTTTGTCTGCATCAGTTGAAAATGATGGCAGATGCTTTAGACAGACCTCAGTCATCCATGGTGAGAGCAAACATGTCTCCCCATTTCCCATGTGGCTTCAAGCCTGCCTCTTAACCTTCAATTGTTAACCTAACAATGCTTATTGGTTCCTTCCCAAAATATTTGCACATGATTGACATTTCAGGCACACATGACCAGTCACAGGACTGCTCCTGATCTCAACAAATCAGCGTCCTTTTTTCGCAGATGACAAACCGAGATTTGGCCAGGTTACATGCTTCAGAGCATAATTAACAAAGCCACATCTAACCTCAATCACTCAATCACTTCTTCATTAAGATTTTGACCTTCTTTATTTTGTCCTTTTATTAAAGTGTACTGGGCTTGACCTACACATTCATCAACAGAGTTTACTTGTGTCATGTGATGTGACCAAAAAGAGAAAAAGAACTGCTCAGACATTATTTAAGCGTACAGTTTACTAAACTGTACTGTGCAAAGTGCAGATAAAAGACTCAGCTTTAAGATACAGCAAAAAAAAAGGGGGTTGCATTTCCTATTTTCTTCCCGTCACATCTCCCCCAACCACTGGAGCAAAAGTTCAAAGTGAAGCTCCAAGTGACTGTGAACTAGTGATGTTTCTCTCCCTGCTTCGTTTGCATGAATTCAGCAGCTTGATCTGTTCCAAAACCCAGTGAAACTCCTCCACATCACAACTACACCGACTCTCTCTGTATTCTCTCATCAATTTTGTCAAGCTGGCTTTAGTGGTCTCCTTGGATATGAAACTCTCGGAGTAGACTTATAATCAAAGAAGGCCTCTCTACACAGTGGAGACTCAGTTAATATTTATGTAGCCATGGGCAACCATGCAGCTTGGAGTTTTGACCTCACTTCTGCAGCACCTCGAGGAGCTGCCCTGCTTCTGCACTGGTTGAACCAGACACAGAGCTTATTTAGGGAAGCAACAGGGCTTGTGTAGGCTTATTAAAAAACAGTTTCATTGTGAATAATGTTAATTTTGGAAGTTGGAGTACTTGCAGCTTTTCTGTGAGTTATGCCAGGATGTTGAGTCTAAACCTGTGGCTGTTGGGATATAATAAACAATTCAAAGTTCATGAATTTTGACACGAGAGGACTGTTGAACACTACTTTCATTCAACGGCCGCCAATACTTTGATGTGAATATGTTCGCAGTTTACAGTTACAGACTGCCTTTTGAAGTCACATCTTAAGATTCCAGATTTTATCAACAATTGCCAAAAATGTGGAAGCAATGCATTATCGTCAACCTCCATTATTTTATCTGAAACTAGACAGAGCGCAGGTTGACACAGGCCTTATTTTGCCTTTACTTTGCTGTTGGGGTTAATTAAAAATGAATGGATTACCATATGTTAATGAAGACCTGTTTTTATGTGCTTTTAATTTGCTTGCTGACTACAGGTTAATCTTTTGAGCGTTTTTCTCCAGGCTCATATTTTGTGTTAAATACAATACCAAAGGGGTGTTTACACCAGAGTGCACCTGACCCAAAATCAATAATGGATTAAAGAGTAAGACTGTCTTTGTCTCTCTTTTTTTCCTTTTTCTTTTTTCATTAAACAGACCCACGAAAGAAATCCCAAGCAATCAACTGCTGTCTGAGCGAAAAATCAACATGTGTATGCTGTGAGCTGGCACCCCAGGTAAAATATTATCAAATCAAGCCCCAATGAGTGATCTCATCATTCTGCTCAAATTTCAGTTATTTAATCACTCCGTCTGTTCAAAAAATGCAGCTATAGTCAATCCCCTCCCCACCCTAAAAAAGTGCCCTGGACTTATAATTGACCCAGCAGACAGGAAGCAATTAAAAAGAAGTCAAACACATGAGGGGCTTTGAGATCAAATTAGAAAAAAAAAAAAAGCAAGGTCCAGTGTGGGCACGCTGGGCTCTGGCTTGCACAACTGTCAAATAAGTTGAGTGTTAAAAGACCACACTACGTAAACAAATCATCTGAAGCAAACTGTGCTGTGTTGCAAACATTAAAGAATCTCAGCCTTCTTTTAACTGTGTTTTCAGAAATACACTTTCTGGTACAAAACAGCAAAAACACTACAGGTTTGATGTATGAGATGCATGCTGGTTTAAACAAGCAACAGAGGAGCAACAGATATAGGTGAAGAATCTCTATTCAAATGTTTTGTATGGAGACTTAGCCAAGTGGAAACAGATGTGCTTCACTTGTGACCTATAAAAAATGATATATGGTCACCAGTAATATGGTTCAGCAGAGGCCAACGGTTCCAATTTGCTTCACTTTGCCATGTTGGGCTCTGTGTTGTGTAAATGTGGACATATTTTTCAAACAAAAGATGTGACATTTTCACTGTAAACCAAGTGAATGCTCAGTTTACTTTGAAATGACTGGGTGGAAACAAAGATCCATTTATTTACGACTGCAACACATTCGAACCCAAAGTACAATGTTACCACAGTTACAATTCATCAAGTTGATACATTGCAATCCCAAAACAGCGCAACAGAGAACATCTGTGATTTTACATTTTTTTAAGGAACTCAAAGAAATAATTGCCATTTCTTTGGATCACAGTTAGTCTTCAATTGTCACTCCATTCCCACAGATTTAATGTATATAAGTTAATATATAGGAAAAGTGTAGGCCTCCGAACATGGTGTGCGAATTGTTCAAAATCTGTCTAAACCTAAAAATGAAATGCATTTTGCCTTTTAATGAGGTCTAAAGTACGACAACCACACAGTGAGCTTCACATTGACACCATAAATGACCTTCCCATGTCTGCTGAAAGAACACGAAAGGGTAATAAAAAAAAAAAAAAGCACTGATGAAGAGGAGTAGGTCAGCGTGAGGAAGACAGTCCTTCAAAATCTGCTTTCACCTGGACAGACAATAATAGAAATCAACTTTATTAGTGAAGTGTGCAGGGGATAATCTGTCTGTGTTAATACCCTCTAGTACGAGAGGAAAACGCCTTCAATTGTTCTCTCTAATGAAGATGAATACTATACTGCGAAGACAGAGGAAAATATGTGACCTCACCAGTCCCTTTAGAGGTCAATAATCTTTTAGAATAATTGCCTGAAATTTTAATTGAACCAAAATCTTACTTAAGCATTCATCATTGTGGACAGACATGCCTCCCTTCAATTTTGCATTCCGATTAATTCCACTAATTTAAAAGTAACTGCTTTGTGCCAGTATAAAGGAACACAATTATAAGTTTTAAATACATATAGCTTATTTCCATAAAACATTACTGTTCTAAATACAGAGGCTGTTCACCAAGGCATAAAAAATGGCCAAATTTATGCTGGCTATTGCTGTAGATGCTTAAACTTATTACCAAGTCAACAACAATCTTTGAAGGTTTTTCAATTTGTCAAAACTTGCACATATGAGTAAACAACTTGTTCTTGAGGGCTTATTACTTTTTTTTAGGCGCGTATTCCAACCACACGCCTCAGGAAGCACAGGCTTTTACAAACGTGCAAGGTCGTATGTAAATACCGCCAATACCAAAAGCACATTCTCTAATACGCATTTGTTAATAGGTCTGGAATTGCACCCATCCAAATCATTTGACACAACTGTTTATTAAGCCAAATTAGTCCGAATGAAATCTTTCCAAGCCAATCAAATAGTTTGCTTGATTAGTGGTGTGTTCTTCCTGGCACGCTGAAGAGCACATGAATCCAATAGGGGGGAAAAAAGACAAGGAAAGGAAGGATAACTCCAATTTCTGAGGACAATGAACTAAATTGTTCTGTCCCAATTTCTCAAGAGATACTTTGCAATCATGGCTAATTATTGTTGCATGTTAAAGTGGGAAAGGAACAATAGTCGTTCTTCCAGACTTTCTACGAGTCTGAAAAATAAAGAGATATTTTGAAGATTTGCAAAAAGTTCAATTACTGCACACCTGAGGCTGTCACTGCAGACTCAGGTGCAGAGGACAACATAACAACATAAAACACATCTATCAAATTGATTTGTTATTGTGTTTCAACTTTTTATACTCCAAACAACACACTGCACACAGTTCTAACTCAGAAGTTTAACTCATCAGTAAAGACTAAATATACCATACAGCCACACACCTCGAGATGCATTACTTAAGTCAAAGTTACAAGATGCAAAGGTCCTGCAGTAGGGGAAAAAAATCAAGTATATATTAAAAGTAAAATATTATCAATCATTGGAATAGTTATTGTTGGTCAAGGTATTGCATGTTATCCAAAGCCTCCATATAAAGGATACTGTATTTTTATCTATAACAGTGTGTCATATGTTTTAAAATCATAATCATATGTCGTTAAAGCTGTGAAACGGAATTGCAAAATGTCCTTGTGAATTATTATGGAGTAAAAATACAAGTACAAGTACCTCCTTAGAACTTGAGTAAATTGTATTATGTGCTTAAAGTCAACCACTGCCAGAGTGAAATAGCGATAATATACATTTATTTTTGGTCTATCAAACAAAGTTGACCCTTTTTTTGTGGTGAGTTTCTGTCAATCTGACGCCAAAGAAAAACTATGGATCAAAGATAAATGTCTCAGTGTCTGTACAGTTTCTCAACCATTATGCTTTGACCGGCTTGTTGCATTGGATTTTCTCTAGAGAGCTTGTGTTATAGACTCTGTGTGGGTGTTTTTTTTCACAAGTGTTCTCAACAGCAACCCCCTGAGAAGCAAAATCAAACAACCTTTACATAAATATCACTTGGATTACACTGCATGTGACAATTTCTTCAAAGCTGGCAACCTCAAATTTGTCTGCCTCATAGTCCACCAATGAAAGGAAATTAATAAGGGACATCAGGACATAAACACCTTTATGAAGGGAAGCAGAATAAACAGGAGTCAACATAATAAATGCAATAATTGTTCCACAGGCAAAGGGAAATGGAAAAATGGAAATGTGCAATGGATACCATCCTTTTTGCAGATGATGGGATAGGCTTGCCATGTTTAACCTAACACTGGGATGTTTGATTAACTGTGTTAATCATTTCCCATCTGCACTGGGCCCCTGTCTCTGCCTTTTGATTAAATTCCGACTAGTCTTGCATTGTTCATTATGTGTACTTGTCAAATAATTGACTGCTTGAAGGCAAAAAAAGAATGTAAGCCTTTCAATCTTGATGAGGAAGTGCTTTAATATCATGTCATTCACTTTGCATGGCACGTCCAGGAGACGAGTGAGAGGAGACGGGAGAAGTACCTCTTCAGCACCACCTCAGGGGGGAAAGGTTATCATGAATTTGGCCCGCCTGGTTTTCAACAAGCCTTTTCTCCCTGAGGTTCATGTCCAGGGTCAAACACACTGACTTTTGCCCTGGCTAATTCTGTGTACGTATGGAGGGCACATGACTGGAATCCACAAGATAAAATGCAATGATAGTGGCATGACAGAAAAGTGGTGAGGTTAATTAAAATTTCTTTAAAAAGGTAATTATGTCTATATTTTAAGCATGCTGTGGGGTAGGTGCAATAGAACAGATTTGAGGCATACTGTTCATGTAATTGTTTTTCATTAATCAACAATTATGTCATGCCATGCGTATTTTAATGTAAATGCAGAATGATTAGAAACACATACTACATAGATTTACTATTAACAGGTTGCTTGCATTTACATGCTACCACAGGGCATTTAAAAATGCTGCAATGCAGTAAAACCTTGTATAGAATCCATGAAGAATACCACTTCTGCAGTCTTCTTTTCATATTCAAGAGTTTCCAATGTTACACTCCCTTTTAATTAGTCCACAGCACAAGTAAATCTCAAATCATGAATCTGTCAGCCTTCACTAAGAAGTCAGACCTGCCGCGATAATGATACCTGACTCAAATGACAGCTCCATGCTTTGTCATTCCTGGGGTTAAGGATGTGTAACTCCAGTCTCTTCAGTATCATCTTTGCTCCTGGCTCTTAATACGGTCTTGTTTGTATAATCCTTAATAAAGAAGCGCACCACTTTGTATGCATATGCGGCGGACTGACAGGCGCTCTTTCCCTCCTGAAGGATAAACGGGAACCAAACACTCAACACGATTAGACCTTGTAACATATAATTCAGCTGAAGTGTATGTGGAATAAGAGACAGTAAGAAGGGTTTATGGTTGTGTAAGGCGTTGTTTTGCAACTCTGTTTTATGAGCCAAGATCACCACATCTGTGTGAATAATTCATTCGTAAAAAGCTTGTTTCCAGCCGTCCTAGTCAAATCACCTCAGCTAGGAAGTAAAATGAATTTACTTGCATGGTTCCACAAGACGTGTCTAATGATGGACTTTTAATATTATGGGTGCCTATTGTCACCACGCTACTCACTGTCAAATCTACAAAAGAGGCTGGATTTAATTAAAACACTACTTGTGCATTTCATCTCAATTGCTATGGCAACATCATAACTTCCTTTGCCAGGCTGCAGGTTTGTACTACATCACATATCTTGCTCCTTTTCAGCTTTACACAAACTGCAGCCACAAAGATCACAGAGGACCCAGTTTCAGTTGGAAACTAGCACATTTTTTTGGGTAATGATATTATGATGTTGACAGAAAAAGAGCCAAGGATTTCACCCTTTTTATTTCGTCCATGTTGAAGGAGAATATTGAATTTTCCATTTCAGACACTATTAGCTGTCACAAATGAGGTAAGAAACAGACGCTTATGGGGTTTATTTTTTGGTAAAAGTCCTTGTTAGGATACAGAGACCGAAACACAGTGAGGCTGATTACATGGAGCTGTAGACAGAGAGAGTATCTGTGTGTGTGGGAGGTTTTCCACAAATTACTAGAATGAACCCATAGGTCACTGGTTTGTCATGGTAAACATAAGCCGTTGGAATTGAGTTCAGGAGCTTTCCCACCAGCACTCCGAGGTGGCAAAGGCTCAGCCACCGCTGCATTCTTGTGTGTCTTACCATTAAGACCCAGTGAATACCTTGGTGACAATGGTCATGTGGTCAATGAGGAGGCAGCAGTGGAAACAGCTCAGACTTGGGCAAAGGGTGAGCACTTTGGAATGGACTCATTAAGTCACAGCTGTTGTGTTTGGAACAATGAGACTGGGACTCTTCTCAAACCTCTCCAGCACCCAAACATGAAAACCACAGCAGAGGATGTGCTGTAGAGTGGGGGAGCTCTGAAAGGGGTGGAGGTCTGACAGCAAGCAATTGTATCTCAACTTTGTCTCTGAGGACTTAGTAAATATTTATGGGTTTTTGTGTCCAAGTTTGAGAGGCATTAGAAACAGGAAGGTCTTATTTGAATACACTGAATAGATAAAAAAGAAAAAAAAGGTTCTTGATATTTACAGTTTGTTTCTTGCTGCACAATCAATGGAGAAAACATTTACTCTACTGTATTTTTAATTGTTAATGTTAATTCTCGGCTCAGTGCCTTAAAGCTAACCCTGCCTTTGAATTCACAATCCCACTCGATCCCACGCCTCATGTCGACACAGTATGAGGAAGCCAGAAAAGCAAAGCCGGTGACCTCTCCATGGTTTGGGGGTCTCAAAATCATAACACCCTTCCTTTCTTCACAAAGCAGTCCCCTGCTGCTGCAGCCTTGGTACTGCAATGCTGACACCATAGCACTAGATTGGATTAGAGAGACAACTTACTGTGAGATAGAGCCCAGACTCACCACCAGTTCTATTTCTCATGTAAATGCCACAAGTTCATGGTGCCCAATATAATAGAATGGACACAACACAGTAAAAGGTTCCATTGTGTGCAAAATTACAAACGGTGACATCAGTTGGTGAGGATCTTTTTTTTCCTTCTTTGTTCAGTTTTGTAAAACTCTCAGAGCGCCTGGGAAATAACTAGAGAAGTGATTCCCTGACTCGTGTCATAGTGTATTACTCTGCTAGAGGTTTTCTTGGAGCGCTGAACTCTGGATTTGTTCTCTGTTTCCTTTTTCCTTTCCGTCCTGGAGTCGGTGGTGTTTGCTTTGGAGCAGACACTTGACGTTTTAGGATTCCGGAAACGGGCCCACCAGCAGGCATGAAATCTTAACCTGTAACAACAAAGTCTCTATGATTCAACATTTATACTATTGGCAAACAATGGCAACCTCGTCCATGAATGCAAAAAAACATTATGGCATGTTTAAGTGTCAACTTGGCTTTAATCGCCTTTGGGAAAGTGATTTGCAGCAGTATTTCTCTATTGCGTTGCATTAAACTGCCAACAAGACATGGAAATATTGCAAAGACAAAGATAATGGGAGCAGCATGAGTTAAAGAGGTTCAAGTACAGGTCATCAAAGGATTCACACCTTGTCACTTCAGAAGCCACAAGTCAAGAAACCTAGTCTGAAGTTGACAGAGGAGCTAACTTCCACTTAAATATTTATTTACGTTTGGGCGTCTGCAGATACCTCCTCTTTCTTTCCAAGCAAGGTTTGTGTGAGATCACGACTGCACATCTTCACATGACCCCACGTCACTCAAGACCTTTCTCACATTTTCATAATAAGGTCCACCTGGATCCTATCAACACAAGTCACCAGGGTGGTTTGTCTGGGTAAAATGTAATTAAGGTTAGTGGTTTCACAAGTAATTATCACAACAAAGTCAGAGGCCTCACGCGCCCAGAGTACTCTGTTGAAAAAAGAAACCAATGTTTGTGTTTATCTTTTCAAATTAGCTGGAACCTCCTTTAAAATTAACTTGGATCTCTGAGGGTCTTTTTTCTTTTTTTTTTTTTTAATCATCGCAAATCCTCTCTCAACACATGCGTTCATGCTTCGTCACATGTCTGTGCTGAAGCCTTTCTAAATCCTCACAAACTTGTAGTTTGTTTAAAGTGAGGAGCAATATGATAAGACATCTCCTGAGAGCCAGCAGTCAGCTGCTTGGTCCCGTTTCAGTTAAGTGCAGTGGTGTGTATTGGTTAAGCTGGTATTGGACCATCTCAAATTTGCCCCTTGGTGTCAGATAAGCATACGCCGTGTACCCCCTGCCCTACTCCCCCTCAACATACACACACACACATACTGCTAACCACTCTCTAAACAGCACCCCCACACAGCTGTCTCCCTCCTCTGGGAGATTGTGAAGGCCAACTGTGCAGCCACTGAAATGAGCTGCTAATCCGTGTACAGGCTCCCAAACATATTACAATGCACAGAGCCATCAGCCCATCAGCCACTGTGCGAGTTGTGCGTGCTATCGTCTATGGGCATGCATGTGTACGTTTAGGCATGTGTCAATCTGTTTGAGTGCCAGCTGCATATAGTACTGTGTACACATGAGAAGGTGAAAATGATTGTTGTTCCTGTACTATGTGACCTCGGTAATAGCTATATATCCCTTTGCAGCATTTTCTAAGAGCACAACCAATTGCCATCGCAAGAAGAAGATTCCACTTCTTTCCAACAAGTGTCTCAGCCTCCTCCTCTCTCATTTCACTGAAGGGAAGTCATTACTGGTCCTTATGAAAGTGAAATGAATGAGAGCGTAAAGGGATGGATGGGAGGTCATGGCCGCAGGGCCTCTGGGGAGTGAGGACGCATAAACTCATCACTTGGTACTGATGGAGGACCTCGGCCACCTTGTCTATACCTCTGCCCTCACCACCTGCACCTGTTTTTGCCCTTACCACACAGTCGAGCACTGAGGTATGATGGGAGAGCAATTTCCTACTCAACTGATGTCACAAATGGCAATAAATGACACATTTGAAGGCAGCTCAGTGTGATAGTCTGAAATCAACATGATAGAGAAATGTGAGACGAATACAGAAGGCCAGATCAGCATGTCCTCCCTTTGATGTCAATCCTGATTGGTGTAATTGCAAAGGTGAGCTTTTGTTTGAATGGGTTAATATTGTTATCATCGAGCTGTTATGAAATCATGCATTTTAAACAAGGGGAGCTGATTTTAGTTCTCAAATACAAATTGAAATATTCATCAGTGTGACTCATCAGGTGTCAGCCTTTAAAGAATAGCTGATGTTTTTGACAGTGTAAGAGGCCGCTGCTTTAATCCCACAAGCAAACCTGTTTCTCCATCAAGAGAGGACTCCATCAAAAGAAAGCGTCCTATAACAGAAAGGTCACATGTGCAATCACAAAAACAACTTTGTTCTTTCAAAGTTTCCTTCAGCAAAGCACAGAATATCTATTTGCTTCTAAGTAAGCCTCTGTGCAAGTATCAGCCTGACATTGTTTGGTTATGATTTTAATGCCAACTTTCAAGAATAAGCCTGCCAAAGCTCCAGTTTAAACATTTTAAAACGGACTCAAGAAAAAACTTAAGATATGATTAAACTGTAATATGAGCAAAATATATTAGTTGTGTAAAGAAAAAAAGTTTGACAGTTCATTTTTTATGACATGTAATGCTGTAGACTACAATGGACCAAAACAGATAGCAACAAACTTAATATATACTATTGTTACTTCCAATAAGGGGGACAGAAAAGTCAAAAAAAGCCTGCAAGGACTTTCACCACTTTGAATTCCACAGATACCTTGACTGTCTGCAGGCATAACCAGGGCAATTTTTCACAGCTACCTGTCCGTGACACATTGTCCACTTATCCATCAGCAGGCCTCAAAACGAAAGCATTTGCTATGAGTTTTCATCTTGTGCATGTGACGTCTGGCCAGTCATATCTCACAGGACTGTTCCGTCTGCGAGAGAGGGAGGGATGTGAATATTACACTAAAATAAATTCTAGAAAATCTATCTATAAAAAGAAATAAATTCCACAATGGGACAGGATTTGTAAGAAGTCAACATTCTGAACAATCTTCTTTCAGACCAAATGTAAGAAAACCTAGCTGTGGATTGATGCACGTCTGGCCAACTTGGGTGAGACAATTGTGTATGTAATCAGCAATTACCCTAATGGCAGTGCTGACATACATTGTGGTGTAGGGTTCGAGCATGTGTGTCAAGGGGCTGGTGTGGGGAGAAGGTCCAGAGAGGACGGGGGTCTGCTGAAAGCCCTGTCAGAGTCTCTGAGTGATGGCTTGTCAACGAAGCACTCCTGTTTCAGACGGAGTCAAGGCTCAGGTGGCTCCGGCGGGCTCTTCTACGGCCACATGGTGTTTCTCAGGTCACGCCCATCCGGAGCTCCGGCGCTTGTCCATACTCCCCTTCATCTGCACATTGCTCCCTGTCTTTACCAGCCTGTTTCATCTGCTCATTTTACCTCGGAAACTGTTGCCTTGCAACATGCTTGACTAAATCTCAAATATGAATGCCCAAGGCTTTCATTTAGCTTGTTGGTCACATTCACAAATACCTACTTCCTCAACTATGCTGTATGCTAGTTTATTGGAATGCACACAGGTAAGAAATACTGAATTATTTTTTATGCATATAATATGTTCAGTGGCAGACAGAGAAGTATTCAGATCTCCTCTTGAATTAAAAGTCCTGCGCTCAAAATCTTGAAGTAAGAATTGTCAGCAAAATGTGCTAAAAGTATCAAAAGTAAAAGTAGTAGAAATAGCCTGTTCAACACAAGCCTGAGAGGTTGAGGCAGGGATAAAATTTGCATTTGTGCGAGTGGCCCAATCTGGGAGAATCATCGCCCTGCAGAGTGTTTCTTTTTTAACCAGTGCAGCTTTTTCAGCCTTTCCTATTGAGAATCTTTTCATGTGATGCTACTCCGCCAATGAAATGATGTGATAATCATTGTGACTAGAGTCTGTGTTAAGACAAGATGAGGGACGATAAGCCTGAGAAATAAGTGAGTCATAGTATGTCTTTTATGTATTCTGAGTCCGAGACCGTGGAGATTATTAAAAGTGGCAATATGAAGCGCCAGTAACGTTACAAGACAAAGCACAGAGCATCTTTTGAGCAAACACACCCGAGTATGCTTCTGCTCCTCGATTTTCTTGGTTACCAGGGTGACGACTTTCCCATCTAGTATGTGATTGGCTGAGCGACTGGAGGTGGATTGGAGGAGCGACAGTGATGACACCAGCACCTTTCTGAAAAGTTCAGAGATTTTCAACTAGGAGTGCACAGAGCGGCCACACCAAAAAGGCGGAGTGCTCTTAAAAAAGATGAAGGGTGCAGCGTTTTTTTTTCTCAAGGCGGCTGCTCTCTCTTTATTGGGAACAATTGAAAAAAGATGCTGGCGTTCAGAAAAAAAATCTCATATATGGACATAAGCCATAACACATTAGTTCACTGCCCTAGATTTGGCAAAAAAAGTTAATAAAGTAAAACTCGTTTTCCGAGTCGGTTTTGAATTTTTCGATATCTAACCAAAACCACAGTCGTTTACTAATCTTAATCGAGTGCTGTGAGTCCTAACATAACCATAAAAATATCTAATCGTGCTACGAGTCAATACTGAAAAAAACGGAAGCATGTCGTCTGTGAACATCAACTGTGTGCGACTCCCTAAATATGTTATTTGACAACATTTCCTCCTCATGCTGATGGAAGGTAGAATCTGCGAAGCAATCTGTCTGCTATAAATTAGTTTTATATAAACATGATTTCTAGATGACAGGGCTGCACTTGTTGAATTATAGTGCATTACATTCATAGTATATATACTCAATTTTCACCCTGTGTTGTTTTTCTCAGATATTTTTTTTAAATATTATATTTGAAAATATACAGATTCATTGCAAAGGTTGACTCGATATAAGCAGAATTAAGACTCTGAAAGAAATCTAAAATGTGGAAAAAAAACCTCCTTTGTGGCATATATTAGCCATGAACTGCATGCTAATCAAACACCCCCTACTTTGACACATCATTTCAGCAATCATATAGTTAAGCACATGCATATAAAGAACAAAGTACGCGAGATCTATTGGCCATTGTATGCACTTGACAGCTTAAGCATAACTATTATGATACAGTGCGTGCATGCAGCAGTCGTTCCAATTAGTACATGTAAATGAAAGGGCCCTAATAACCGCTGATGAATTATTCAGATGTAACACTGGTGTCACATTGATTTGTTCATACCAAGAGTTGTGATAAAAACAGCCTCTTCATTATAAATGACCACTGAATTGCTCATTTGTGTCATGCCTGAAGAGTGATGTGGGTTTCAGCATAGTAAGTACTCATCAAATTATATTCGGCAGGCCATAGCCTTCAAATTATATTCAACAGGGTAGAGGCTGAAGTTTATTTACTGACTCACAGGAGAAGTATTTGAATATCAAACAACCAAAAAAAATATCCCTGACTCTATCTTTTCAGGTAGCGTCGATGTATTTTGTTAAACATACAAGCAGCCTTTTGAGCTGCGTGTACTCACGAGCCCGTTGTAGCGTGCATGTATTTGTGTCATCTTTGAAAAAGTAAGGATACGGTTGAGGTTGTTTACCTTGCTTTATGCTGATTGCATTTTCATATTGAATTTAGCCTGCTGAGTTGGAGCCCATTCAAAAGTGCAGTGTGCTGTGCTGCAGCTAGAAAGAGTGGATACTGAACCAAGCTAATGTGAATTTCTATTGGCAAACCAACGCACCGTAGAACTCTTTGACTTGATAACATCATTCTTCTTTCAGTGTTATACAAAAGAAGTCGGCATGCTCCAGAGGACCCAATCCAAGAAGATAATTTTATAGACTGTTTCAGCCAGGCAGAAGCTGACTGAGAAAAACAGGATGAGTTGTTTAATACAAAATGATGCAATCACTAAATTTCCCCTGTCACTTAAAAAAAAAGACAAATCTTGCTGCTGATTCTGTTGTCTCACTACGAGTGTGTGTGTGTGTGTGTGTGTGGGAGGGAGGTTTGTCAAGTCTTGACTATGACAGAATTTGAATAGCAGATTGTTACTGACCTAATTACGGTACTTCTGAATTAGTGCGTAACGTGCCTCAACCGACTGAATGTGTGCTGACTGACGACACCGCTGCAAAAGCTATTTGACTTGAAAACACACAAGGCTGGTGACACTGGCTGGAGCAGCATTAGCTTTGTTAACCAGTGACTCCTGACAGCTCACAACAGGGGAGGCGTGTCATAGTGGTTCATAGGTCTGGCTATGTCAGATAAAAAAACGAAAGTGCTTACTGGATCCTGTAGTATATTGCACACTAGCAGGCCGCAACAACAGCAGCTGTATCGCCAAAGAGAAAGGACAGGGTGCTTGACTGTGCAACTTTCAAACCTGGAAAAGAGTGGAGGAGAATAAAAACAGAAGGAGACAAAGTGAGCAACAGATAGAAACAAACAGAAATAAAGGATTGCCCATTTAGTAAAAAGAAGACAGACCAAAGGTAAGTGAAGACAGAGAAAGACAGTTGTGAGAAGAGCAAGCCACAGCAAAACCTTACAGCATGAAAGACCCTAACCACCATATCTCCTCCCTGATAAGGCTCCAGAAGCTTATCAGCCAATGGGTAATTTCAATTAAAAGGGGTTTTGCAAGACAAGTGGTTAAATACCTCAGAGGGAACCTGTCACCACGGGAGAGGTGGCAAGCTGCCTCCACAAGACAGGAGTGAGAGAGGAGAGGAAGAAGAACAGAGCGCTGCATGAATGGCTGGACTTGGCCCCGGTAGCGGCACGTGATGAGCGTTATTGCATTAGCTCCTCGCAATCACATAATGAACTCTCTGTCAGACGAGACAAAAGTCCGGGCCACACCCCTGCAGCACGGCAAAAAGCTAGAAGAATGCGATCGGTAGGATTAACAATGAAGGAGCCCTGAAGAGAGGCAGCAAGAGGCCTTTTGCCAGAGAGAGATAGGAAGATTCAGGGGCTTAGCGTTGTCAAATGTTTTATTCAGCCATGACCGTGAGTACTGCCAAACAGATTAGCCTGTTTACCACAGGTTCTCATTTAAGAGATAAATCTTTAAATGTTGGATTTGGCAGGGGGGGCGGTGGAGAGGGGCAGCATCTATGTCACACTAAGTAGAGGAGGGTGGGTGTGAGGGGGCATCTAATGCAACGGAGTAACAAAGGAACTGAGAGGCAGAAATAAAACTTCTCATTAAGCTCCGAGTTGTCTGAGTTAATGACAGCTGTAAGCAGACTATGATCAATATGCCTCAGTATATCTCTCTCCCAGAGTGAGATGAGGATCGAGCTATCCTCACGGCAAGCAGGTTGAACGGCTGCCGTAGATGGTGTGAGGGGGGCTGGGTGGCGGCGGCGGTGCTGGTGGTGGTGGATGGGGGGGTTGAAGATTTGACTGTGTTCTTTGTTGTAGCTCGGTGGAATTCTTGCCTCTCTCCTTCCCTCTCCACTCCTTTTGTTCTTGTCTATTACAGCGGGGGTGATGAGGCTCCCCTGGGCATGTTCAGCTACAGAAGCCCAATCTCAATGGATAATCATCTTCAAGATACATCAACAGGGCGGTTGTAATTTTGAACGACTGTAGAAAAAAAAATGAGAGAAGTGCGAAAAACAGCAAAGACTGAGGAAAAAAAGCAAGTAAAAAAAAAAACTATAGGACAGTGTATTTCAAGACAGCTCAGTACTCAATGTCGAAATTACCTCTTAAGATTCTTTTTTTCATCTAACATTGCACGTTCCCAGCACATTTGCTTTCTTCCCTACTGATTCTGTGCTGAACGCACCCACAGTTTGGCTGTGAAAGCCTCAGTTCTCAGTCAACTTGTTAGAAAAGGACCATGCCAAGCATTCCACACCATTTCCAATTAATGATGCTGCTCTTGGCAGCAAAATAGTAAATGACTACCGAGGGGGTTGTTTTATTTCCCAAGATGAAGCATACACAACTTCCGTTTCTCAGTCAAGAATTGATAACTACTAGATCCTATATGACCCACTTTCTTACTAATGAGAGGTCATCGCACGCTGGGTGTAAATGTCAGGAGAAAATGCTGTCATTTCTGTGGGGAAATTCCTTAGTGCTTTATTGACCTTAAGGGACAGACCAGGTATTCCTGGCAAGTGGCAGGTGGATGAGTTAGGGACCAAAAAGGACAAACTACTGTAGGGCAACTTTTAATGGAACCAATGGGACCTGTGTGTGTTTGTGTGCACATACAAATGCTTTGTCCCCGCATGTACCCACGTACACACTACAATATAATAGAGACGGCAAATGGCTGATGATAACGACCTGATGGACAATGATTGACAGATGGATTGTAATGTTGATGAGCCGTGGGTCTAACTGGCCATTGCATTTCAGAATATTCAAGTCTCAACTGTCATTTCTCCGGTGACACATGAGAATTGGAGCACAATCTATCTATGTGCAAAACAACAGCATTCTCTGGAAATCCCATTGGCCACCTGGCTATCTTGTTCCAATCAATAACATCTCAAGCTATCACAGCTGGAGCCTGAGTGACCGTCCAAAATGGCAGCCATATGTCCAGTAAAACAAAGAAATAACTTGCTTAAATCATACACCAAAACCTGATCATATTAAATGAGTCTTGTGCAGCACAATATTGCCTTTCCAGAGAGACTACAGTTGTCAAACTGGCTCTCACAGTACTCAAAATCTGAAGCGGTGAAGTTAGAAATTTTCAAGTGGGCTCAAATGTGCAAATCTCAGAATTAACATAGGTCTTGACATGGAATAGCGGGAAGTTGTCATAGAGGATCATGAATATTCAAGCGTATGACCTAGTTTGATACGCTAGGGCAGGACAGTGGGGTGCAGGGTAAAAATCCAACTGAACTTAAATGTACTACAGTGATGTGGTAATATGAATCAATTTGGGAGGGATTTAATTTTAATTACTCAATCAACTGTTGAGCTACATTCTGATTTGAAAAAAGAGCTTCTCTATCTCCGCAGATCTTTATCATTTGACAATCTTGAGACGTGAAGTAACAAACTGAAAATAAATCATTTTGATTTCACAATTAGGACACAAAGCTCTACGCCTCTCAACCCGGTCCACCATGAGACAAAAGTCCCTCCAAGACAAAGTGCGAACACCCTTCCTCTGAATCATGAAGCAACATACTGAAGTACACAAATGAAAAGTGTTTCATTCTTCCCAGACCATAAGTTAATAAAAAATCCACTCTGTTGGCACCAGACTGTCTGACACAAACTCAAATTGATTCATAATTGAGTTTGTATAGATTTTTATCCAGCTTTTGCTGGTTACATTAGGGCTTGACTAGTCTCATTTTGCAGTGGAGTGTACAGCAAATGCAAGCCATGCTCCAGGCTCACTGTGCATCGTGCATTGCAATAGCTTGCTCAGATAATAACGAGCTCTGAAGGACAATTTTGCTTCCTTCTACTCATCAATGTGCAGACAGTGAAGGATGTATTTAGGGTCACCTAAGCCTTACACAAGCCTTTTTTTCTGACTATTAGTATTTACATTTTGCAATTCAATGTTAAATGGGTCAGAATAACATGATTTTCACATCAAGTACAAAAAAAGTTTTTCTTGAAAAGGAACAAAATAAATAAAATAAAATAAAATTAGCACTAGCGTTTGTAAAATTCTGATAAAATTTACTGTTCAAATTTATAAGCAAATCCAGACATTAGCATTTTCAAGGATAACACCAAAACCAACAATTTGTCACATTGGAATTCTTAACAAATACAGTTTTCATAAACAAATACAGTCTTTCCTTAAATAGCTGGCCACTGTAGCTTATAATAAATGTTACCCAAAGAGGAGTAAAACATGTATTTGTTGAAGACTATTTTAAGCTGTGGATTAATACACCTTTGGTGCTGTTAGAGCAGCAGGATAGACTTAAAAGACCCTACAGTGATCCAGTTCATTGTTAGGAAAAGTACAACATAGTGGCTCATTGTTGCTTTGGCTAAACAGACACTAGTTGTCTTTTCATGCAACTGACAATAAGAAAAAAATCTCCTGAATTATCTTGTGAAATTGGTTGGCATACAGATACACTAAGAAACATACTTGAAGCAAAACCTTTCAGAGCGCAGGACAGGTCGTAAAACAGGCTCTGCGATGATATACCATGAAAAGTCAGAGTGTGTCACCAAAGGTATATTGAGAACCTTGGACTTGCCTGGCGGTGCCACACTCACCTTTGTTGGTGTCTGGTGTTGGTGTGAGTGCTTTGTGATTAAGAAGGGAGTCAGGCCATTCATCAGACAGTGTTGTCCATTCAGTCCTCAGTGGGGCCTGTCATATAGGTCTCTATCCAGCCCTGAGCCATGGTCAATCTTCAGCCAGACAGCACCCTCCCTTTGCGCTTAAAAAAAAAGAAAAAGAAAAAAAGACTAAGTTTGGGATTTATGGCCGTTCTGCAACAGGCCTTAACATCTCCTAAGGGAGCACATAAAACACTGAGGAAAACAGAGTGTGAGCAGTAACACACACATTTGTCTTTTATGGCTCGATGTGGTGATAATGATGTTTGATTTTCCATTATGTTCCAATGAAAGGTGAGAGAAACCAAGGCTGGTACTTTGATGTCCTGACCCATTGCTGTAAATGCCCATGTCTGTAATGTAAACTTTTGCAATTAATTCCAACAGGATTAGACAACCTGAACAAGATAGTTAAGTCATGCCAGGGCCCCGAGGTGCTCATTAAGTCCACCTAGTGAACAATATAATCATAATAAAAAAGATGCGGCGAATCTTATCTGTATGCAATGCTGTTGTTTTTCTTATGAGAAAGGACCCAAGGTGGCTCAAAGCAGCTCTTCGGTTGTAAAAGGCAAGTCAGCCACCATCGCTTACCCATCCTTTGTATAATATGTCTTTGAAGGATCGTGTGAATATTTAAATAAGGGTATATATGGTTCACATTGACAGAGCTTCATTAAAACACTGAAATATTCCCATTTCATTTGGTGGAATCCCCAGTGTCGTATTTATTGGTTGTCCCTGGCAATACCATGGAACATTAATAAAGCACACCAATATCATTCAGCTTGTGGGATAATTAGGCAGCCCATCCCTGAGAAGACGGTATATAACACATAAATTCTATTAATAAGCTATATATTGGTTTAAGATCTAGAGGCCCTGGATCTAAACTTGTCATGAGAGTAGCAGAACATTATAGCACTTTGGTTCTGTGGGGACGAGAATGAATGGATTTTGTCTTCAATTAAAGCTGAAATGGGTAAACATTACCCTGATTCCTGTTTCATTTTGCTACTCAAATATAATTAAATGATGACAAAATCCGATTCTTCTTTAATATTAATTTACCTTTAAAATGATTAGCTTGGTTTTGTCCAATTCGCTATGCAACTAAATCCTGTGACCATAGCAAAGCATCGTTTTCACACAATATTGAATACATCTGCCACTACTGCAGAAACAATTCCCCCTGCTAGATGTGTTTATTCCTATTATCATATTGTTTATGTTCAGAAAGATGTTTCATATAAACATTCATTCAGAACAAGACTAAGGACGTCTCATAAATAACGGAAGGATTCAGTTTGTGTTTGCTGGTTTTGTATCTGCCTCTATACCAAACCTATTCTTTGTACATAAGAATGCCTATAGAAAAATCAACATACTGTTGAATGAATGTCATTCATCATAGCACTACAGAGTTCATGGCAAATTATTAACACCCACAATCACTTGAGTGGCAAAGCAAACAACAGTAATAATTTGTAACATTATCATATCAATGAATTTAGTTATGGTCTATCAGGAAATGGCATAACATATTAGTTATTCCACCTACATATCTCGAGTTAATGAAAGCTTTCTAATATAAACACTCAGGTTAGTCTTTCTTGGGAAAACAAAATATTGCATTTTACTTTTTAATTTTTTATTTTGCTAACATTAAAAGAATATCCATAGAGAAATATCGGCGTAATAGACACACTGTCAAAATCAATCCATTTCAAAAGCACCTCAGCAATGACAGCTTAGCAGATGCAGAAATTATATTTTACAAATTACTTACTACTCGAGCCAATTACAGCATTAAGGCTTGGTGCTCAGAGAAATATTAATTTCACTGCCATGTCAACTTGAGAAGTGGCACTTTCGCTTTTAGCTTGTTCCACTGTTTCTGAAAGGCCAGTGGCGTGATCATTTATAAAACTCTGCAAGCCATCCCAGAAGATGGACATGGCGAAGGTGGTGTGGCTCACAATTCAGAGGGCAGGTCCAAGGCTAACCCTCCAGCACTGACTCTCCCACCGCTCTGGCTATAATTACCTCACTGACAGAGTAGTGGAAAGAGGCAGGATGCAGGATGGCACAGGAGCTGCAGCAGAGTGGCAAAGGAACAACAGAACGGTGGCTAAGTGGAGCCGGGAGAGATGCTGAGGTAGACGAGGGTGAAGGAGATAGCCTGAATCCAAGTCTCATGAATCTCCTATTTTTGTTTTACCCCCTAAATGATTGTGATTTACTAATTTGCCAGCCATTTGTATGCTAGAACAGATACATTTGTCTTAGAGACAGCTATCTAAACTTTGCTGTTGCCTGGACTAGTCGGTCTAAACTGATCCAGACCAATCACAGTAGCAAACAGCTGCCTCGCTCACACGAGAGCATATAAACAAAGGCTGGCCACAAATTGTTAAACAAACAGAGTGCTGATTTTCTGAATGCCTCAACTGCATCCTCAAAGGAAACTGCTGCCGCTCCCATGAAAAATGGCAAAACTCTATTGATTAGTGGTTGATGGTTGAAAATGAGTGGAAATTAAAATGAGATGTACGTTGCTTTGTGGCTTTCGACCAGCAAACGAGTTTCTGGACAAGACACATCCTGCTTGAGTCCATGGTGAAGAAAAGTTTATACAAACAAGCACAAAGGCTTTGTGTGCAGACAAGATGTAGCACAGGGGCCCCGCCCTGATACGTTTGTATAGTCTTACACACACATACACTCTTATTCAAATAAATAAAGGACTGAGTGTTTGAATCGTGTCCTTTACCTGCCTGCTCCTTCACAGTGATAGCTGGATAGAGCTTTTCTCGGCATGCTCTGTGCCAACAGATGGTGTTTGGTACAAACTGCCATGACCTGGGAGAATATTGGGAAATTGGGAAAAGAATATTCAGAAAGTCATATTTTTAACATTAGATAAATAGATACTGCACCGTGTGTATTATCCACAATGAAACCATTATCATGTGATAAAAAAATATAACCAGGCGGTGATACACAAATATATTTATGCACATCATATTCCATTTCTGCCATATTCTGTAGGTAGTGACTTTGTTCTTTGAAACACTCATGTCTGACTGGGCAGTGACTGCTCCGGGCAAAAGCGCCCTGTCACAGTGTCCTTCAGCCAACACGGTCAAGCCCTTCATATTACAGGTGTGAAGCTTTCTGGCTGATCACACCTTCTGATCCCTCTGTTGTAATTAACAGTTCTGGGTCAGAGGGATGTAGTTTATCTTCCAGAGGTGTAAAGAGAGAAGCTAAGAGAAACCATGTGAGTAATATGGTAAATGAAGTGCTCTCAAAACATTCCTAGAATGACTGTAGAGAGTTTTTCAGTGACTGGATTTGCTTATTGCCTCCACCTCAGCCCTCCTCCAGGCAGCCGAGTCATGTCTGGCTGCCAAATGGGTTACTATCAGCAACAGAGAAGTGGCAGAGGACCCACTTAAACACAGACCGAGCCAAGAAACTGATCTCCTGTGAGAAGAATGTCTGGCTGTCTTCCCATGTCATGCAGTGGTGCTGATGGGCTGATAAAGGTTTTGCCAACTGGATTCTTCCCTTCCTGTGACACTCCTGATTGGCCAAAAGCAGAGTAAGAGCTCCAGGAGACAGCTCTTTTTTTTTCTCCCCAATGTGGAAGTAAATGGATAATTGTGACAAGCTGCTGACCCCCTCTGTGGCCAGGTCAAATTTCTCCAGGATAGGGGAGGGGTGGTACTTCCTGTCCAAAAACAAACCATTCAATGAGGCATCAAAAACCATTACCACTCCTTTACATTATCAGAGGACTTCTTCCCATGAGACTTATTTACTTATCGGTTTCCTCAGCAAGATAAACGTGATGACTCCAGCTGTGATAAAGCGAATGAAGCAGGATGGGCTCCTTGCAGATTTGTTTGCTTGTCTACCTGTTGTTGAGATGTTTGTCAGTAGAAGGCAGTTACTGCTGGCTGATTAACTGTTATTAACTGTTCAGAGCATAAACACAAAAAAGCAATGAGAAAGTTAACTACCGTTTTATGGTTTTATGGCAATATCAAGCGCAAATGGATCCTAACAAATCTGAAAATGAGGAGGGGAAATGTGAGATCATTTGCTATAAAACTCTACTCACTTTGAAAAATTTTTATTCAAACAAATGTATGGTGGTTTATGAGCAATATATATGCGTTTGGCAAGAACAAATAGCCCTCCCTTATAGTGCAGTTAAGAATAATGATGGTCAGCAATTGATTTAACAGCAGAGCACTGCATGACACTAAAAACGCAAACACATTTTTGCCAAAAGCATGACGTTAACAGACGATTTCCCAAAGAATGTTTTGTTTAGGGGCCTAATGTATCTGAGCTATGTCAACAGCTAGTTCCACATGTCAGCAGAGTTGTATATTTAAACCTTTTTACACGTTTGATTGATGGTCCTAACGATTGATATACTAGGTTTTAATTTGTGTAGTCTTTATGTCAAATGCCCAAACGGAGGGACCATTGCACATCTGGAAGATTCGACTGACTGCAATTAAATAATGCAATATTTGCTATTCTTTGTTATGTGATACGCATGTCGTAGGTAAACAACAGCAAAGAGTGATGGCTGTAACAAGCAGTGCGAGTGAGGTGTTTTTATGTGGAATGAAACTTGACTGTAACCTTATTGGTTTGCTTCACCTTCATTATCATACGTTTTAGACAATCTTTGTATTCTCCATACAAATTCAACCATCCCACACTGATTTGTTAATTTCCACAGTTTATAAGTTGATTTGCAGCAAAATACTTTCACAGTGGAATTACAGTAATGATCTGGCCTGCAGGTCAACACGGAGGAGGTGAAAGCAATTTTACACTTGGCCCACAGAGACAATAATTCCAATTTGAATAGTTGTCTCTTGTTTTTATTGTTTGGGAAATTTATTTGAAAAAGCACAGGGGGGTTTGGTGGACGTCCAAGCAAGGAGAAGAGAAAAAAAAGTATTCAACTTATTAATTTATTGTAGCTTAATTAAAAATGTCCTTTACCATTTGTTGAACTTATTTGCGAGATGAGAGTTGTGTAATGGAGGGAGAATGAATGGAGATTATTTAAGGATTACCTAAAATTCTATGATTAGAACACCTTAAGTATTTTGAAGTATATTTAAATGTGGGCACAGCTTAGAAAGCAAAGAGCACTATGGAGCTGCAGAGGATTGTTGGCCTTACATCTCCCTCACCCACATTGTTAAATCAAGAGTACGATGAGGAAGAAATTAATAAACTAGGGCATTATCACACTTATGACAAGGTTTTGTTCACATACACCTCTTGTACCAATCTACATGACATTTTATGTGATGGGGGTTTAAACTAGTTGCCACAAATCACTTTTGATTGGATACATTTGTGCACACCTGAGTTCAAGAGGGGGTTGTTTAAATAAAGGCAAGAGAAGGATTTTGATAGATACATACTCAAAATGATTGACAAAAAACAGATTTCAACAGGGAAACAGCATTCATTTTTAAATATGTGTTGTTGTTTGTTTATTTTACCGTGTCTTTAAAGAAAAACTTAATATGCATTTGTTTTAGCATATCTCCACTTATTAAAGCATTTATATGATAAGGGACTCTGGTTACGCATTTATGGCACCAAATTCAAAATCAATTTTACACAATACAACTCTCGAAACCATGTCAAATACCATCAGCTTGAAAGATTTGGTGAGTGTCTCGACTATGTTTACCTCTCCTTATAGCAGCACTAATCAGCATTTTCATATTAGCAATGGATCAAATGCCGAAAAGTGTCGCTCAGAGTGACAAACTCACAGATTCTACAGTTCCACTCGCTTCCATATGGCGTAATTTAGCACTTTAAGTAACTTTTTTGGTTTTACATGCTACAACTGTAATGTTTTGGTTCACTCTCACTCATTAACTCCATTTCCAGCTATAACAGACAGCTGTTTTCAGCAGAAAATGCTCTCATATGTCCACTGTATGCTATATATATATACAGCAATAACAAACGGACAGAAGTTAGTGACTAGTTGGTGGAGACAGTGACAGCATAAAGAATCAACGTCATAGTCGTGACATCACCCATAGGTTTCTGAAAAGCCACTGTGAGTGTGGTGACTCTGGCTGCCATCATGTTGGCAGTTCTGCCTCTTTCACCTTCCGGCTAAACTAAAAAACGGCAAAGACGTGGATCATCGGTGGACCTGATGCGGGCTGAATGACACCTGAGTGTTCAAACAAGACACTGTTACAGCACCAGCCTGTCAATCGAAGCAGCCACGCTGTTAATTATGCATAACTTCACCCATAATGGGTGAGTTATATAAAAATTCAGACTAGTACAGTTGTCATGAATTTAGACAATAGCTGTAGTGACCAAAATCATATTTATCTACCAGGCTGTAAACATGTTTATTTCTGATGTGAAGTTGTACATTTTAATATGGGGACTTACGGAGAGTGATTCGTTCTGCAGCCAGCCTCAACTGGCTATTCAAGGAACCACAGTTTTTAGGTGGCCACTTGGTGGAGACCAAAATAGAGGTAAAAGATTGTGAATATTGGACTTTTATTCACCAGTCAGCCAGAAACACAGCTCCAAATGAATATCAGCCTTGCTCTGAGTCTGCTGGATGTTTGCTGCTGTTGCTAACAAGTTCACCACATATAGCTTCATGAGGTAATATCATGTCAAGGTTGTGTTTAAGTGGCCAAAAAAAAAAAAAAAAAGATGCAGGTTTAAAAGCTATATTGTCAAACTCAGCATTATTCTGAGACATGACTTTCCTGAAGGTGATACTGAAGGTGATTAATCCATGCCAAGAAGGCATAGCATAGTGAAATGTTGATCTAACATTGTGGGAAAAATGAACATATGGGGCAAAAGTGCAATGCAGCTTTCTTACAGTGAGTGCTCTAGATTTACTGAGGACACCATTTATTAAAAATGGTTTGTTTGTCGAGCATGTTTTCTAAAAACTCCAGTCAGTGCAAATACAAAGCAGTTCTTGGCTCTTATGTAAACATTTGTGAAAGAACAGATGGGTCTAAATCACAAGGTCATGTTGTCATAATACAAATGGACTTATGATGCAGACATATGCAGCAGCTTTTTAGAGCTTATGAGTCATGTCGTCTGGGGTGGGAGCTAAACGTTAACCTTGCTTGTAATCCACTGTGCTGAGCCCCCTTTAGGAGGCACTACAAACAGTACCTTGTCTGAGCACATAAGCACTAACCCCTTCCACATACAAAGTTTGTTAACTGTCCTCTTAGGGAGGCCTGATCCGTGCTCCACTACCTGACACAGGGAGGAAATCTACGCTGAATGAAATTCAATCTCATGCTCAGCCACAATTTCGTGCTTTACCGCAACTTCTTTAGTCAATGCTTTTGCACCTTTGATATTTTGAAATAGTGAATTACAGGGTAGGTACAGAGAAATTAAAATTGATATTCTGTGCTTGGTTGTCCTGTTTGATCAGCATTTAGTAACTTTAAACCGTTTTACCTCAACTTTAGTTTCAGTCAACTAGCATATTTTGGGGGGAGTCGTGACTCTTATACCATTCGCAAGACTTATTTGTCACTTGGAAGAGAAAACAAGGCTGGTGACATCTTTGTAACATGTTAAATGGTTGGATTTACAATGAACTGCAAACTAAGCTCTCTATTCAAAATATTAAAATTGTTACTAACACCAGCATTTTCCTGCCAAATCACGTCCTGTGTATCTACAATTCAGGATTTAATCATAATCTACAAATATTTTTCCTAAACCCCTTTCATAGGATCATTCTATAATCTGCAAAGGAAGGATGCAAAGGACCTACTTTAAGAGAAATTCAGTGGTAATCCTACCGTATTGTGATGTACTGGATTATAGCATCAGAAATTCAACCATACAGAAAAAGAAGTGTATATTTCTTGTGCTGTGGTTCATATGAAAGGAAGATTTACATTATCTTCCTTTCATATGAACCACAGCACTAAACCATATGAAATGAAATGTTTTCTCATTTAGAGCAAACAGAACCTGAAGTGAGCAGTCACACATATGAAATATGACGGCACTAAAACAACTGGTTTGAATAAATACTCTCAAAAACACTGGTTGGGTTTTTAAAGTGGCAAACCGTCACTAATTTAACTAGTTAGGTATAAATATTAATGTGCTTCTTTTTTCACATTTGAGAGAAATGTTACAATGCTTTTATAATATGAGCCAACTCCATTCGTTGATAAAGACGAAAAGAGATGCAAATGACAGTTTCAGTAAAAGCTAGCAAGAGGACCTTTGAGATTATTTCATCACACAAGACATTTTACGGCCCGTCCCATACCAAACTGTTGCTTGAAAATGACTGATTGAGTTGTAATGGTTGAGTTTTCTAGAGAGGGAATTAATGTATCCTATAATTTGCATCTGCACTGAATAGGCGGGGAGCGTCACTATGCCTTATGGAGCTGCTGCTATAAAAGCATTAGTCTGGATTTCAGTAGGGGAGGCACAGGCACAGTGGCTCGGTGACATTGTCACTTTACAGCAAAACAGGTTCACGTGTTTGTCCCTGTGTTTCTGTGTATTTCCTCCAGGTGCTCCAGTTTCCTCCCACAGTCCAGAGACATGCAGCTCAGGCTGACTGAAGACTCTAAATTGCCTGTAGGTGTGAATGTGAATCTGTATGAGTTTACCCTGTGACAGACTGACAGCTGCTCCCTCGACTCTTAAAATGCTGAAATCTCTGCAGGTTTAAGGCACAAGTTTGGTCAAAATATGAAGAAACTAGGACCAAAATATCAGTGACATGAAAATTGGATATCAATATAAAAAAGAAAAGAAAACTGCGTTCATATCCCAGCTAATAAAACCAAACAATTAAATTAATAACGATTACTATTATGTGCATGCAGTGTTGGTCTTTAATAATTATGAGAAATGGGGAAGCTGTGTTGTTGTAAATGTTTAGTGACAGTAATCTAAAAAAGGTACTCACGTAATACCAAGAAAAAAATCTCTATCAGGATTATTATTGAACTGATTATTCATTAAAACACAAACCGCTTGCTGATAAGTTTTTAACTTTCCTCTCAAGAAAAATGTGGAATAAGTACTTTTTAAGTAATTTTTGAGCACCCTGAATTATTGTTTTTCATTATAATTGATAGTATGTTTATTCCTCAAGTGCATGTTTCAAACTATTTGGTTTGTTAATTTATGCTGATTAACTGTTTCCCCTGTAATTATGCTCAAGTAATTACAACATAAATCTTTTGTGTGCGAATTCCTCGCAGAAAACTTTCAACTAAATACAGATTCAGCGACATTAAGATATTAAAAAAGCAGGTGAATAATGTCGTTCAATCTAAGCAAATATGTCTCGTGTGAAATGTCGCTTCTGGGCAACTAGAATTACTGAAAAAATATGGGTTGAAATGAGGGTTCAGCGTCTCCTGAATCACCTACGATCAAGAGCTCAAATGGTCAATTTTAGTACAAGGATAAAAGGTCCCGTCGGGGGTCTCTGTGTGCAAGGAACCATCTGCAGGTCTATCAAAAAAAATGGCAAAAAGAGGTCTGAGGTGGGCTCATCTACATTCCCCTGACACCTCAGGACCCCTGGAGGGCTGGACAGGACATAAGAAGCCATAAATGATTTTCTTAGCACCGCAGGTCTTTACTGTGTTAAAGGAAATGACCAGAGTGTATGAGATAAAAGCAAACGTGTTTTAGAGCCCCAAGAGTCCGTGTAACATGAATGACAATGTAGAGGCTGTAGTCTGAAGGAGTAGAGGAGGAAGGAAACACAATGAGGAGGTGAATGGAAGCCATAGTGTCACGTGTGAGGTTATCAAGTATTAATTATATTTTCTTTGATACTTCTTGGCCTATAACTGTATAGAATATGCAAGAAAGACTGGGATAAAAGAAGAGCAAGAGAAGCCTAGGAAGCCTAAGATCCATGCAACACGTTTGTCTATTGAAAAATTACAAAACTACTTTTTGTAATTTCTCTATTCATTATTAACACAGGTCATAGACCTATTACTTCTCAAGATATTGACAAAACCTGCCCTTCTCAGCCTTCCCCCCTCTAACCCAACAAACCTAAATTGGAGAATCGTTGAACAAACTTTTGCATGTAATCATACACATATTTTATTCATGTAATGATATGCAGTAATAGCTAAATCTTTCCGTGTCAGCAGTTCTTGCAAATGTGGCCCAAACAGAGCAACTGAATAGGTAAACAGTGTTTGCCGATAGATACCAGAACGAGCCTCTAAATTTAGGACACTTAAAAATGCAGATTTCTCTTTAGTTAAACCCACTGTGCATTTTGTCTAACTTAATTACGCAGAATGTTGTGCCCTACTTATATCTGCACACTTCTCTAGTAGGGGACCGAACAGGCAGTAATAATAAACTTCAAACTCTGCTCCTTGACAGACAACTTATCTAACTTTGAAGGCAGTAACTCCAAGATGGCTAAGCCGCTCCAAAAAAGTGAAAACTGTCAAGTATGACTTGTGTGTGGTGAGGAACGAGCTGGAATCTGAATCGCACTGCAAGAAAAATATTTCACATCCACTGTATCGTATTCTAATAAACCACATTCTCCATCAGTGGGGGGATTATGACTGTCCATTTGTCTTGGCTGGGCCACCACTGATAGGGAGACACTCCCTCCCTGTGTCTGCACCATGCAAAGTTAAAAGCGACGCTGGCGACTGCTGCAAGTCATTTGTCTCTGGTAACATTGGTTCGTAGGAAGCCAGGACCTCAGCTCTAGTGGATGATACATTATCGCTATCACTTGCCCTTGTTTAATTACATCCATGTATGGGGTCTGGTACCATATCCTACAAAGCTTATCCATCATGGGAAACTTTAACCAAAGTCTGCGTTATTGTGTCATATAATCCTGTGTTTGACAGAATATGTGAAAGAATATTTCAGCAATAACTTAAGAAACAGTATGGTACCTCGACAGCTTATCCATTAATACGGTTTATCACAGCCACAGAATATAATATGAATTCGCTGGCCTTTACTCAAAAATGAATAATGAACAACACATTTAGACCTTTCGCTAAGAAGTCTTTGAAGAACAGTTTTTTTTTTCTTTGACTGACTAACTTGATTTGAGCCCAATGTTGTTTATTATCACATCATTTAATTTCTTCACACTATCTTTATGTTCTGCTTTAAAATGAAATCTAATAAAATTTCACCTTTGCAGACCATATGTTGTACATAAATGAACATGCTAAAAAAAACATAACCCAAGTGATGTTACAAATGTTCAAGGCCATATATCTGAAAACTGAATATTAAATTAGTAACAAATCAGTATGTATCACACCATTATCTTTGCATTGCCGACTATATGTCCTATGTGTATCTGTAAATTTTTATGACATGTGTGCTCTGAAAACACTATCAATTATTGATCCACATTAAATAAATACATTCTTATCCGACTTTAAAATATATGGACTGTATTTTTTTATTTATTTATTGGCTCTCGTATGCTGATGCAATCCTTGTGACAGAAGCAGAAGAAACATGCAATCTGCCCTTCAAAATGATGCCGATAATGAGGAACATCTATTTCATTTCCATTTCATTTGTATTTAGGCGTTGTCCCTCGACTCTCTGCAATACTGCTGAATTTTGTTTATTTTACCATTTATTTAGTATCATTTTTAGCCATGTAGTCACTGAAAATTATATCATCATTAAAATTGTAATTTATATTGACTGATACACAAACATGACCCATGTAATTTACACTTTTTAAGCAACAAAATGTATAATAGACCAAAAAATTTTATGTTTCTAAACTATATTATGAAATTTTCATTCTATATTTTTCTTTTTCTTTCAATACTGGCAGCTGTAATTTAATACAAGCTGTGAATTGAAGTAATCTCATAAAGATGTACACAAATTCACTGGCACAAATACATATACATATCATTTTACTAAACATGCCAATTTGTGGAGCAGAAATTGTTGCGTTTGAGCTTATTTTGCTCTTGTCCTCATAACCTTTCTTAAAAAAAAAAAAAAACATACATAAACAAACTAAAATGAGGCTAATGCATCTTGTTATATACCCGTGTGACACAACAACCTCATGGCCAAATGATAGCACTTAATAAACATTTCTGCTCTGAATTTGTGCCTCATGTATGATAGCTGCAGTATTAAGTTCAACAACATAAATAAAAAAACGTCTCACTGAAGTAAGCTCCATATTTGTCTCACATAGCAACGCTCTTGGGAACATTTGGTGTGTGATTGTGGGTTTCTCTGCTGTTTACATAATGTAAAACTAAACACTCCAAGCAAGTCCCTCTGTTAACACACTTACTTGGATCTGTTGGGAGAGTTAAGCTCTTGTCCTGCAACTGTTTCCTCTCATTCACATTGGCCATTTTTTTCATTTGTAAGCATTCCGCATGCAATAAGATCCTTGTGTATTCAGACAAGAATGTAGTCTTCTACATTTATCTGCTGCAAACTTGAGCCTAGTCTTTTTCTTTTTTTTTCGTTCATTCCCCCCGTTGATGAATTGAATACAAAAATCACTGTGTTTCCTCCATGGAGGATATTTCTCTGAGCAGCAAAAATGCAACAAATCCACAATGAAAAGTAAACCGACTCAATCATAACTGATACTCTTCCCTGATCTCTGTTCGAGAGAGTGAGATAGATCTACATTTTGAGCTTACCACCAAACCCAATCGCTCCCTGGATGACTAATGTGTTGCTGGGACAGGAGCTTTGCAATGTGTGGTGAGATCTCCCAGGGCCTTTGTGGCTCTCACATGCTGGACATCCCCATTGAGACAGTAAAGAATAGGTGGTCACTAGGTATGGACACAATGAAACAGAACTCAGGGACTGGAACAATTGCTTGAGCTGTCAGATGGTGACAGAAACTGTAATTAATGATATTTTCTATTTTCACAGAAGAGAATGAGCATCTGACAGAAGCATTATTAATGAGCGCAGCCTTGTTGGAGGGAATAATGGCAGTTTATTAGCAGCAAGACAGATTTAACAGATCTCTCTCAAACAAAGGGTTTAGATACATTGAAAAATGGAGACAATCTGCCCTAAAGATCCAATGGGAGAAAATGTTCAATACAACAATAATGTTTGTATTGTGATCATATTCTTTTTTTCTCCGCTCCGAACCATCTGTTAGGCTGTTCGATAATAAAAGGATTCTGTTTTTGTTTTTTGGAGTCTTGCTTCTTGACAAGAGAAGATGTTGATCGCAAAGTGGTATCAAGCTAAATATCTCTTTTGCTATCTCTGTAGTAATTAATCCTCACACGCTATAGTTTGACAGATACATAGATGGATATCCTTAGCTTTAGATACAAACACGTCTGACTTTTGAGTGAAAAAGGTGATGTTTTATTGATAACTGCTTCATGGGTTGCATTGCTAAAGGTTTAAGATGAGCCTACCAACTAAAAAGTACATCCTTTTGGACTGCTGAAACTATTGGTCTATTGGCGGCTCTTTGCCTTTTAGGAATATATATTTCTCAACCTTCACAGGTACATATATGTTTCATAAACTGCATATCTTTTAGGCAGACATTATTTTATTTAAGGACAATAGTTTGCGATTACCATTCCAACCAATCATAGTGAGGAACTATGCAATTACCCTAAAATTATCCCATTATTCTTCACAATATCTTATACATTTAAGCAGGGAATAACTATTTTTGAAGTAATGCTGATAATGGCAATATCATATCACCACTGGGTAAAAAAGATTTGTGAAATGTATTCTGGCGGTGTTTCAACAGATACTCCTCTGCTTCATTCATTTCACTGGACTGAAATATGGCACCGATCTGACACTACAGGCATATGTTATTGAATAGATGTATTAGATGATTTCCAGAAATGCAATGATATCGCCCCCCCACCACCCCCCGAACCTATTTTCAGTTCATGTAATTGATTCTCATCCAGCAAGTTTGACTGTATTATGTTTGTTTGAAAAGTTAAAAGAATTCGGCTAATTTCTCCCCAACCAGGCAATACTTAACCAGATTAGAGTGGCCACTTCAAGCTTTGTTGATGCATCCAAGTGAGGCAGGGCAGCCCAGCTGCAAAAGCTGATCAAAAGAGAGAGGGGGAATGTGATATTAGCATCAAGTGCTTCAGCGAGTGACTCAGACAAAAACATTGAAAAAAACATCATTATTAGACACTTCCTTTACCCATGTTTGGAAGTGAATATATCTGTTTGTCAAGCAGCTGTGTGCATCCATACATGCCATTGATTCGTACTTTAACCAGCATTATAAGGCAATTCCTCTTTTCCCTTTTGCATCCCGTTATTGGTAGTATGCTAATGACATCCGCTGTGATTAGTGATTTTCTTCTAATCTTTATTCCACGGTGGCCTGAGCAATCACAGAGGTAGAGCTTCAAGATTTACAGCAGCAAGCTTCTTCTGACTGCTCTTCCCGTCTGCCCTGACTTGATTTAATTTGAATAATAACTCAAAATTTTGATTCAAAGGCCATTTTGGTGCACCGTGGCGCATTTTCAGATTCAGGAAACACACTCACGAGAACGTAGGAGAGCCTTTTTTTTTCTGTCATGACCTAACCTGTTTTGGGTAAAAGGTATTTAAAGAAAGAAGTTCCTTTTTCATCACTAATGCTTAAAATGGTAATGTCTACATTGTTTTTTTTGTTTGTTTTTTTCCTTTCAGGCAGCATTTATTGGTTTCTCCTCTTTATTTAAACACAAATTTAACTCCAATTAATTTTACACTGAACAGAAAGCTTATGCTTGTCCACAGCCTTGGCTAGTACACATACATTATTTCAAATTTGTAGATATTAAAAACTATTGTCGGGAGTGACATGTACATTTGGTGAAAGATGATTGAATTCGTCTGAGGCTTTTGTGCTACAGCACTTGTAGAGACTATATAAAAGTCTATTGTATCCCCTGGGGAGTGTGGGGGCTGTCCAAATAACTGTGTGGTCTCACACTGTTTCCAAGCATTTGAACTGGAGTCCACCCAGAACAGGCAAATGGATTATTTGATTTTTTCCCCCAGTTAACTTTCAGCATTAAATAGAAGAAAAAAGAGGTTACACAAACTGTACCGCCGGCAAGTCAATTTAACTTCCTGCTTAGAACATTTAGTAAGACATCACATTACATTACAAAGTTCAAAATACCCCCTGTGCTAAGTAGTGAAAAGAGGTCTGTCATTTATTCTGTTAATTGAAATACTTTTATAAGTTTCGGTTGAAGTCTACCCGTTACAAAGTGTCTTTGAATAGAGACACTACGGGGTGCAGTTACTGGTGCGAGTTTGCACTGAAATGCACCTGGAAGCCCTCCCTAATTGGCAGCCATCTCATTTGGCTTTGATACTGCACCTCATCATCTGCATGAGCAGAACAGGCCATTGTCTAGGGAAGAAGTACAGGTGAGTAACAGGCTAATCGCCAAAGACAACGCAGACGGTGCTCAGAAGAAAGCAAAAGTTCAAAATGAAGCCATAAAGCAACTCTAAAATAGTGTCAATTACAGCATGTATTCATAATATACTGTACACCCCAGCAATGTTTTACCGTAGCTTGCGAGGAACTGTATTATATAAAATGGTAATGTGGGCAGTAAAACCTGAGTTTAGACAGCAAGATCCAAGGACCTTCTAATTAAGAGCGCCATCTCAGGGACAGCATGGGGAGTGATCTAATGGTGAGTGGCCATGCATGTTTTTACCTGCAGTGTGCTTTATCTACCAATTCCTCGCAGCAGGACCATAGACCGACCTGTCTCCTGCTTTACTGCTGAGATATAAACTGAAACGTGCAGGCACAAGGAGCTAGTCAAGCACCATTACAACTTGAGTGAAACAAATGGGCAAAGTGTTTATGCTAGGTTGTACAAACAGCATCACCGGTGCAAGGTATCACAGGAGTACCTTGGCTTTGGATACAGGCGTGCTGCTCCAAAAGGTGTGGCAATAGCATTCACACCACCTGCAGAAGTGAAAAAAGACCTCCCGCGTCTTCCTGTGATGGGGTGAAAAGAAGCATTCATGCGATAATAGTAGTGCAGGCTTCATCCTCTCCTTAGCAGTTGGGTATAACCCCTCTCAGAGATGCGAGGTGATAATTACAAAAAGACAAACTTAAGAACTTGGACAGAAAAAAAGAAAATAATGGCAGGCAAGATGAAGGTCTCAGGCAGGTGTCTAATCTCACGTTTTAGATATGTTTTTGTCCTTGAGAAGGATTTCTTTGACTTTGTGCCCAATCCATAACACTTTACTCATAACCGCACGTCTTGTTGGTGTAAATCTATACAATTCTGTGAGGACCTGTAGCTGCAAGCTGTGATTAATTATCTCAGTTTGCCGCAGTCAGCATCAGGGCCACACAGTGTATGGAAAGCAAAGCCCGAGCTTTGAGAACAGAATCCGTAATGATGGGAAATGGTCTATTGACTAACCTCCTGATATGTGCAAGTCACATGGACAATTGAAAATGAGGAGAACCAAATTGAAAGAGAAGAAGAGTTGAGGATTTTCAAATTTTGATTTGATTTACTTATTTTCAGTCCACCAAACACAAAATGAAGAACAGCAGGGCAGCTCGGTATACATCCTCTTTACCAGACAGTGTCAGTCCTCTGAAATCTCAAACTTGTTGGTATTTCTTCAGATAGACAGTGCTGTGTTGCATGTTTTTCAACGGTTTAACTTTGTGAGACATTTGCACAATAATGTATTGGTGTGTCCTAACTCTTCTGAGGGTTGAAAAATGGATTTAGTTAAGTGCAGGAAGTATTATGTTTAGCTCAGGGCAAAGTGTTCTGTTGAGTTATAGCAGCCGATTACCCACAGCTCTGGTCCGGGGACTACATGGGGTATTTGTTTACACCAAAGGAAATGAAACTATTTCCATTTAACTGCCCTGCTTATTGGCCTCCCTTGCTTCATTCCTCAATGCATGTGATATGTTTCCTACTGTTACAATGGGTATCTCTGCTTTGACCACAGCAGAAGGGGAAAAAAAAAAAAAATCTTCTAAGCACGGAAATAAAAAAGTTGTGCAATACATGAAGCATTGCGGAAGAATCCTGTTTCCAATTATGTCTTCATAAGTGACTGAGTTTTTATGCAGAGGTGCTGATGCAATTAGCCGTTCTCCTCCTAAATGTGTGCCAGATCGTGCTTGGGTTTCAAAGAGTCAAAGAAACACTATCTTGCTTCAATTTCAGGGGACCTGTGCTCAATTTGGCCGCCTTTATCTAATAGAGTTTTTCGTTTTCAAACACCATGTGGTTTGCTGTTGGTTGAATCCAAATAATGGACCACAATGGTCAGCCACACAAACCGGGAGACTGGTGTTTTATCTACGATATCACTACATTTTTATCTTTAACTTTAACAAGATTATTCTTAAGAATCCCCACTGCTGAGACTATTATCTGTGTTTCAGCTGTGAATATAAAAGCGCACTTGCTGGAAGCAGTGAGAAAGATGTAGGAATAGAAATGTAGCTCTTGGTTTTAAAGAGAGCTGAGAGTTAGGCGGAGCTTCCAAAATGAACATTGAAAACACACATTTTACACACATTTATCTCCATCACTTGACAACAGCACTGACAAAAGCTCCATATCTTGATTTCCAACGTGCATATATTCCTCCCACTACAGTGTCAGCATAATCCCTGCCAGGAGTGCTGCATAGGACTGCAAGAAAGGCAGAGAGATAGAGGAGAGATGGTGGTGGTGGGGGGGATGCTGGAGAGAACGATGAGGTTGATCCCTAGTAAGCTGGCCCATGGCCTCAACCCTCTAGCATTTATCTGAGCTGCAATGGTGGCGAATCCATCACCAAATGGACAGATGAAGAGACACACTGTCTGTCCCTGATTCTACTGCCCCCTAGAGGAAACAACGCAACTATAATAAATGCATCCGCATGAAACATTAGATTGTACGTACCAAGGTGGTTGTAGGTATCATTCATTTTTATGAGTCTCTTATAAAACAGATCTAGTTTAACTACAAGTGAAATGCACTTCTCTACTTTGCTTCTCAGACTTTACAACACAGAGTATACAACACAAATCAATATGCAGGCGTAAGCTATTCAGAGTAAATGGACTCTGTGCCTTTGATTTACACACACAAAGCATGGTTAAGACAAAAAAGGGGAACAGAGAAAGATTTCCCTAAAATCATTTGCTCTGTATCGGCGTAGTCCCTGATTCAGTGTTACAGCTTTGGAACAAATCTCTGGAGAAAATCTACAATCTACTGTCTCCACAATATTAAATTGTTACCCACCCATTACGCTAAGCACAGATGCCTTATCCAATCGGCAGCTGGTGCGCTGTATATTTCCGTTAATATTTCACATTAGCCTGTGGCGCGACATAATACCAGATGATTGCTTGTCTGTTATGGTATATGATGAGAAGTGTTCAGGGCTGCTAATGTGAGACGTCTCTGTTTACCACTTTGATGGATGGCCTCCCTGATAGGACCTGAGTTACGTTCAGGGGTGTCACAGGAAAAAGATGACAGATGGGCCCAGCTGTTGAAGATATCGACACTTTGACCAGACCATGAAGACATTAATCACAGTGCGGCTAACCAGCACTGAGGGAGAACGGGTGACTTCTGTTATTAAGACACAAGTTGTGACGGGGGATATGCTGTATAATGGACCGTTCAGTGATCAGAAGTTATGAATATTTAGGCGCAACAAAAACAAAGACAATACTGAAGGCTGGAAAGAACTGAAGCGACCTAAGGAACTTGTAACATGATTAACTGTCACAAAAGATTATGGGCCAGTAATGATAAACGGGGGGTTGTTGATGCTGTAACATAATATTAAGTGATGGCAGATATCCAGAAGTCGGTGTCAAAATGAAAAAGAGGACACTAATGGATCTCTGGGATCTTCAGTCTCAGTCGCACCATCTTGTCATGCTGATAAGATACAACTGGTACTCATAGTCTCGCTGTGAATAGATATCACCATGTTGTTGGGATGTGGTGATCAGTGTTGTAGTACTCGAGATTGGTCTTGGTCTCGACTCGATCGACTGCATATTTACTCGGACAAAGAGGAGTCAGGATTTTATTTCAAGACCACTCAAGACGACAGCTGTGGGGATATCACCAATGTTTCCACATTTTTCACTGAATAATGTCACATTTTTTTAATTAACTAAAAATACTTTTACACTTAATGTTTTTAACCTTACTAAAAGGTTGTTCCACAGTCTGTAGTTACTTGCGTGGCAAAGAAAACATAAGAAGACAGGAAAGAAAATATAAGAGGACAGGAATGTCAACCAAACCTCTTATAATAAAATTTGACTTCCTAAACGTCAAGAGAATATCTACAGAACACCGTCTAAGAGAAAACATGCTGCAGTCTGTAAATCTTGCAATACTCTTACTAAAAAGGCTGCGAGGCGTGTGCCTCACCAAAGAGATATGGCGAATATTAGCCACATGTTAGCTGCCTAAGAATGCTATATACTATCTGGTCTTGGTTTTGACCCCTCAAAGTCTTGGTCTTGTTTTGTCTTGGTCTCGACTTGTTTAGCTGGTGTTGACTACAACACTGTTGGTGATTAAATATTTATCCACCTGAGTAGTTGTTTTCAAAGACATAAATCAGTAATATGGCAATCGATCACTTTTTTCAAATTCTTTGAGATTTCTTCTTTGAGATTTCATTGATCTTTCTTATATGCACTGGAACATACATGCTCATTCACAATTAATAACCATGTATGAATTAAATGAGGCTGTAGATCCCCCTCACAGTTGCTGCAACTCTCTCTGTTTCCACCAGACCAGCTGCCTGTTACCGGTGGTACAGCTCATAGTTAGAAAATAATATGCGTGGGGAGGTGGAGGAAGTGAATGATGATGTATGTGTTGTGGAAGGGGCTGATTGAAGGGGGATTAAATCTCTATCAATCAACAAAAAGTGATATTGTCACTGAATGATTGTGAAGTTGAGGAGTTTAAGTGCAGCATTAATGTAAAATTTAGTTTTGTCTCATAGACATCCATACTTTTTACAGCACAATGAATGATTTCACTTGATCAAAACAAGAGTTAATCCTGCATTACAGACTGATAACAAGTGTGGTTTTTGCAACATGAATACTAAGCCAGCAGCCTAAAAGTACTTTGACATCATACAATGACAACTTTCTTTCACCCTGTCATAATTGAGGTTATTATGATAGCCCCTTAATGTGCATAGAAAAGTGATGGAACAGACAACAAAAGTCACGCTGACAAATTGGACTTGAAATTGTCCATTAACATAATGTCTGGAAGTTCATTAATAACAGTGTTTTTAATTATTCATGGTCTTGTTTCACTACAGCAGTTTTTTCGCCTGCTGAGCTACATATCTCAATTGGCTAAAAGTGTAAAAAAAAAAAAAAAATAGATAAATAAAGGGTGGGGAGGAGAAAGAGGGAGAGAAAAAATTGAAAGAGAGAAGAGGGAGAGATCACAACACACAAAGACGGGTCATTATTTCAGCACTGCAGGGGAGACAGTTAAACACTACTTTGTTCTGTTCAATTTGACTCTGTGCAACATAACATGGAACCATCTGGGTGTAAACCAGCTTATACCTTATTTCAAGCAATTTTATGCATCTCATAAGTACGACTATTTGACTACCCACGGAGCTGTGTACATGCTACACAGCTTGGTATTCTATGGAAATCCCACTATTGTTATCGAACAGTCACTGTGGCAACATTCATGAAAAAAACATTTTCACCCCAACTACGGCACAATATTGAAAATTACAAACATTAGAAACAACTCTTTTGGTTTTATTTGTACAAGGTCACTCTCGATGATTAGGGTACTTCAGAATTTGATTTTAGATGGATTCACCTTAAATTTTTTTTTTTTTTTTGGTTTGGATAGTTTGGAATAGCACTAGATTTTTTTTTTTTTTTTACAAAAAATATCATATTCTTTTGCCAAATTTCTTCAATAAGTGTCTGAAGAGTGCCTCTGTCGATTTCTAAACTACACTTCAGTCCTGCAAATCTCAATTAAACCTCAGCTTCATCAAGGCCACCATTAGCACAGTAAACAGCAAGAAACAGGTTGTGTATCCAGCTTTCTTCCATCACCTTATACCTAACTTGAATACCGGATAGGACTTAATGCAAAATACCTCCTTTTGTTTATTATGAATATTAATATCTCTGGTAAATACAATCCTACATCAACAATTTGGTTGGACATGTCTTCCATTCCACAGTAACATCATGCGGTTTGGTGATTGCCCACCGTGGTATACCTACACAGATGAAACTCATCCTATATTCTAAATGCTAAGTGGTTTCATTCAGCAGTGTGGAATGGAATAAATATGTGGATGGCTTCCCTCACTCAAATATATTCCCAAACATGGTTGCCTGCACCAGGGGTGCTTAGCAACATCGAAGCCGAACAGATAAAAAGGAAAGGGAGAGAGAAAAGGGGACACAGAGAGAGAAATCCTTGCTGACAGCTGCTTTCTCCATGCTTCTCCATGTTGTAAAGATGTTACCCTGTATTGAGACAACTGACCCATTGTTCCCATTGTAATTAAAGACCACAGCTGAAGACACTGAGCCACATGGCCGAAGGGGGCTTTCCTCACTTTTTCAGCACACAAGCCACTGTAAAGCCATTGGGAGTAAGTGGCAAAGGCTACGATGTGATTATCCAAATTTCATAATGTTATCTTACCACTGACATCATAAAGAATAACGATTTTATTTTACTTGTTCTTTGTTGTTAAATACATCTATTTTTCAATCTTTCTAAACATATGCCCATTAGATTGAATCGCTAAGCACTTCAAAAGACATAACAAGATGTTATCTTTGTATTTCTTCACTTTTTATATTGTTTTTATCATCAAACATTGCAGATTTAAAGCAGATATTTTCCCTATTATTGTTTAAAGACGCTTTGAGCCTTTGCAATGTTGATGAACGAAAAGCAACACTGACAACATATTCAGTCAGATTCATGCTGTCATTAGTGCTAATTTTCAATTAGAGTTTGGATTGCACTTACGAACATAAAGGCATTAGTCAGTCATTTATCTGATACAATTTGACTGCTATATCATGGTTGTGTTATGGTGTTGCACTGATTTCAGCATCTGCAATCACATTCCACTCACTAGTCCATGAGCCTCTGCCTGAAGCAGCTGTAAATCGCATTATTTCACAGTAGCATAAAAAGTTGGAAGACAGGCTTAGCCACAATGTCAAGCAAGACATGGAATCACATTTATCTATCTGTGTGACTATTTGATACATATCTACTTAAGCTCTGAAAATAGAGTCTATGTATATTCCCTTTAAAAATGTCCTCTCTGTTCGCCAGTTAATGACCAGTCTGACTTCAAACCAGTCAATTCTAATTAAAGTCCTGGTCCGAGGCAAAGCCACATTCCACCGACAGCAATCTGATGGAGTGGAGGGATTCACATGAAACAAGCGGCATTATAGCAGGCTTTGATTACTGAGCTATTCATTGAATGTCAATCATTCCGCATACCTGGTTTAGATTTTAGGCACAGATTTGATATTTGATATTTCTGATGTTTCACAATACCAATTAGCAGCACACATTATTGCATAGAATCAGAAATATGCAATTTCCGTTGGTTTGTTAGTTTGAATGTTAATTTCGGGTCTTGTGGGTAAAAAACAACAAAGCATTGAATAATTAGGCCTCACCAAAGGGAAAGACATGCTTGTTTGGAAAAGTCAAATGAAATATTTATCAAAAAGTATGTATTTACTTGTTTAGAGGTTTTGGTGGGATGATGATTCAGTTGATTCAGTTCAGCTTTGACATAGAAGAAAATAAACTTGGACGCTCAATGTAACCATGCAAAGCCCAAAGGAGGTTATTTTTTCATTCCATCTGTCTCTTTGTGTGTCTATTTTATGGTTAATAGAATATTTCAAGAATATTTTGCAATTTTAAATGAAAGTTGATGGAGAGTTTGGTCACAAGTCAAAGAACAAAAAAGATTTTGGTGATGTAGCCATGTATAGTTCATTAAAACTTAAATCATTTTGGTTTTAACTTTCTATCTGTTTTTTGAAGAAGAAATGTGATGGTATTTTTCCAATGTGGTGCTTTGGCAACATAATAAAAATCAACTCAGTGGTCATCATGCTTACATCTTTGAAATTTGGCACAACTCATATTTTGCTTTTACCAGACAGGATATAAGTAGTCTCCAAAAATGATAACCCCAATCAGCCCATCGAGTCTGGACCAAATGATTTTTAAAATTTTTGAACATTTTCTGTAATTAAAATAATACATTTTGAGAGTTGTGCAGCCCTTGTAAAGATGGGCTTTCTGTGTTTTCTAGTTCATAGACTTCAAGGATAAAACGTACAGCTTTAGTATATGAAAGGTGGTTCTGCTTAAAACTCATTACTGTTGTCTGTACTGCTTCTTGCACTTAATGTATCTGCAGACACAGTGGTTAGTTTTTCTTTGTAAAAGGTTTACATACAAGTCCATCTCCCAAGCTTCACGACAGAGCTATCAAAACAGCTTAAATAAACGTGTAGTTAAGGTTTTTTTAACAACTTCACGGTGAATGTTAAGATGTTTGAAACATAATTACATACTGTGGTGGTTATTTGAAAATGAAAGTACACACCAAAATTATCATTTTTATCACCTGTCCCCTCCACTCCTCACACTGTGTGCCATCTAGTAGAAAGAAATTGCATGAAATCCCCAAAAAAGAAAAACAAGTTACTCTATAATGAACCAAAAGTGATGACAGAATTACTTTGACCAGCATAAATACTGAATTTCTGCCCTGCATGCATACACACACATAGACAGACAAACACGCACTGATCCTTTTTTTCTACAAATATGGTGAACTAAAAGAAAATAGTCTGACCTTAGGTCCAACTTTTTTCTTTTGGAAGTTTGGTAACATTTTTTACAAAGTATAAAAAAAATCACTGCTTAAATATGTTTTGTTGATTTTCAATGAATCAGCCAGCTGTGCCTTTGCAGGGATCTCTCCCAGATGCCAGGAACTATTACAAGGTGGATAATACTTCAGTGTTCTGTGATTAGCTCATACATCAAAGTTTATAACTCTCCACAGTAGTTGTACTAGGTGCACAAGAAAATTGAAAAATGGCTACCACAATAAACATTTCCATGTCTGTTTACCCATTGTGGAATTTATTATTTCTACAAACTTGTCTCCTGGAGATCCAGTGTATGGTAAGGCTAAGGCTACAAACTTTTGAGTAAGGTCAGAGAAAGTTGGTGGGTTTGGATGAAGACTGAATAATTTAACATCTTGTCTTGTGCTTCACATCACTGCTGATTTTTTTTTATTATTTAACCAAGACCGTGATCTGTGCAGTTTATAGGATTTAGCAGCATCTAGCAGTGTAGTTGGTGATTGCAACCACCTCGCGTCACTCTTTCTATTGCAATCATGTAGTAGAAACTATGATTTATGGTTCAATCTGGTGCCAGAGTTCCATTTTAGGCTATTGTAGAAACATAGTGGTTGATGTAAAGGCTTGAAAAGGCTCATTGTAAGGTAAAACACAAGGACTCTTATTGTGAGGAGTTATACACTAGTGGTGATTAAATTATGCTTTTCATATTCAATTTCTGCCCTATTCTGCAAATAGAGCCCCTTAAATATTACTCACTGGAACAAGTTGTGGAAATAAACCCAAAAAATATTTGGTAAAAAAATAAAAATTGAGGAATGTGCAACTAGTTATATTAGCAGCTAACTATTGGTGACATTTAAAGTTTGCTGTATTCAAGCAAGCACATTGTTGTATCATCTATTACAAACAACTAAACATCTTTACCATTACTGACACCTCATAGTATTGTATAGTTAGTAGAAAACTATAATGTAAGTGTCATCACTTTCTCTCAGTTGACTTTCTCTCAGTTGACTTTCCATGTTACTTATTAATTACTGTCACTGATATGGCAACGCTGAGTTAACAAGTCTTACTGCTTTAAGCAATGCCTCTCCACTCTGAGATTGTTACTAGGATGATGTCTCAGTTAGTTACTGAAAAGTCGCTATGTGACTATCAACTCTCTCTCTATAGTGCTCTTTCGATCGTGTACAAAGCGCTGGACTTTTGAACCAGAAACTAGGGTTTTCATCTTGACTCTCATCTGTGGTTAGGTTTAAGCAACAAAAGCTCACTGATCAAGTCAGTGGGGACTTTTTTGTATCACGATCTTTCCCTAAACTAGTACAATGACTAATGAAATATGCTCTCAGACAACATTTCACTGATATGTTCAGCATCAACATTTGCAAGCAGTTTATGTAAATAATTCCTCATTAAGTTGCAAGGAAATATCTGGCCAGAATTACAAATTTTTCTTTTGTGATTTAGCTTTGTATAAACATAATTTATATGTTTATACACAACTAAAGGGATGGAATTCATACAGATATGAACATGGCATAAATCAATGAGTTAACCACACGTCACATAAAACACAGATGTAATTTTCTGGTTGACACTTCTTACCACGTAATTATCTGCTGCATCCCCGGCATTTGTTGGACCATTTCAACATAATCTGCTTCTGAAATAGGGAGCAATAATTTAAAATCCCTAACTTTCCACACACTGTCATCTTCGCCTGTGATGGCAATTGATTGAAATTATTTTTTTACACTATATAAAATGTGGCATTCTTGTTGTGGCAGGTTCTGTCAAAGCCTTCCTTTTACGTACAATTGAATCAGCCAAAATAAAACATTTAAACTTGTGTCAGCAACCAAAGTGTGAAAACCGTTGCTGCTGGTTTGTTTTTAATTTTTCATATATGAAAATAGAACCGTGGTGTGAAACACATCTCTCCAGCACAATCTGCTTCTGTTATTAAAAGACTTTTTTGGCACTGTCAACCAGTGCCACCTGACAAGCCAAGCCAAGCCAAGCCAAAGTACATTTCCGTGTGGCAGCAGGCGGACAGCCTCTCTAACCACAGTAAACAAGCCATACAAATATATTTTATTAATAACGCTAATTAAGGATGCCAGCTTTAATGAATAGCCTACTGGGTAGACACTAGTTTGAGGGCAGTAAAGTTGTGCATTTGGCTGACAACTACAACTCAGTGCAGTGTTTTCAAAAAGGTGCTAATGAAATCTCCTGTTACTGCCAGGATCTGAAATAACATCATGTATAATGTTGCTGTAAAGGTTCATAATAGCAGCAGGTAATAATCATACAGCAACCGACAACCTTTTTAGTCCATTAACACTGTTGTGGAAAAATTGCTGAAGTCAAAGGTCAATGGTGAGGTCAGGAGGGAAGAAAGTGTTCAGGAGTCTCTGATGTCTTATGCTGTATTATTTATTGACGCTTAGCCAAGGAGAATTAGAAACCCCTATAGATAACACCACAAATACTATACGCCCAGAATTAGTCAAAGAGAATGTCTTTACCCATGCAGGTGTTATTGTCAGCATATTCTAGTCTGGAGACATAGATGTCTGTTTACGCAGATTGGAACGTCAACGGCAAGCTATCTATTATGTCTAGGAAGTCAACATAAGGTCTCTTCCACCCTGGCCACCACAGTGTTGAGATAAACTGGCACCTACTGTTCTCAACCAAAGCCAAACAATTAATAATGCTAAAATCTAAGGATAGAAAATTCCATAACAAACACCACTGTATTAATGTGTGTTCAACTTGCAAACCAACCTTTCACATGACCATCCTCAAACTGAAGGCCATTATGTTTTCTGCTTTCTCCATTCCAGGCATAATAAAGCTTCTATCTCCCTTTATACTGAATGGGTTGCCAGTTTATAGAGAAAGTAATAGAGACGCAGTTATAGGCAATTTATAGCCTACACTTCAACTGACCTGAGCTCTCTTTATAATACTGAAGGACATAGTGCTCCCATGCAACACTCAAAGAGAGAACATTGATTATAGAGACCAATTGGGCAACGAATCAAATCCAGGACCAGGACCTTGCTGTAAGGCAACTTTTGACACACTAAGAGTGCATTCAGAAAGTAGTACTAGGGGGGGGGGGGTGTCAATTGGTTCAGTTGGTAGAGCATCCGCCCCATGTACGAAGGCTCTGCAGCAGCCCAGTGTTCGAATTCGACCTGCGGGCCTTTGCTGCATGTCGTTCTCCCATCTCTCTCTCCCCACATTTCTATTACTCTTCATCTGTCTCTGTCAACAATAAAGCTTGAAAAAGGCTAAAATATATATATATATAAAAAAAGAAAAGAAAGTAGTACTACCTTGAACAATACAAGAGGCTGCACTGGAGGGCGCATGTAGCTTCATTTGATGTGAAACACAGACCAATAATTGAATTTTGAGTGAAAGAAGAAGGCTTCACAGATGCCAAAACTCTGCACAGTAGATTCTAACGTTACTCAGGAAAGTTATCACAGTGGCAGTCTTTTGTCTCAAGGTAAACAGCCAGGAATGTGTGTTTGCACCTATGTGACTAGACAATGCATTGCCTTGCTGGATGGCATTGCAAAACACCAAAACCTGAGCCAGGCTCACCTTTTTTTACTGGATGACCCTGCAATGTTATGTCTCAACCCTTTGCGTTGGCACCCCCTCTGCTTCAGCAGACTGGCCTGAAACGAAGGAGGGGCTGCATTTTTCGAAGTCGAACACAGCTGAACAAGATCAGTCCAATGTAACTCCTTTGACTATTAAAGTGTGTAGGATCTAGATATGATTGCAACCACCTCACCTTCCCATTCCAAGCATGTAGGAGAAACTACAGTAGACACAAAATGCATGGAAAAACACCCTATGTAGAATGGGTTTTGATTTATCCGTTCTGGGCTACTATAGAAACAAAAATCATAATGATTCTTATTTTTAGGTCACCATGCACAGATGAACACATATTTGTGAATATTATATTCCAGTTCAGCCATATTCTGCAAATACAGCCCCCCAAATTTGTCACACTGGATCTTTAATTGAGCCTTTATTCATCGATTGTCAAAAGCAGCATCTGTGTGCTGTAAGCAGCTTGTAAAAACCAATAATGTGATGGCTGCTCTGTGTCAGGGTTAAAGAGGTGAGGGCAGTGGAGCAACCAGATTTACCTCAGGGACAGGGCTGTCATCACCTGCGGAGTTTATGAAAAGATGAAAAGCAATGGTGTTTTAACAGCAATAGCAGCAGGACACATGCATCCTGCAGACAGCAGGTCACAGTCATTCTGAGGAAACTGATAGAAAGCTGGTGTCGAATCGAAGATTTGTCAAACCCAAAGACATCCTCTAATCGTCTACATGGTTTACAACACAACACAGTGGCAAACAATATGATCAGGTTTTCTATTTCCGTACCATCCCTACTGCACTACATTGTTTTTTGAATTATTGCTGGGAAAATTGCGAAAATGATTTACTTTTCTGTTTGTCAGTGTGAAGTTAAGCAGCTTAATTCTTACATTTTTAGGTCCAACCTTTCTTCCGTCTTTGGAAAACCCCCCAGGGAGATGTCTCTCTGCTATTGACCTCTCTTGAATATGAAAAATCGTTCTGCATACAGGCCTGATTATGCAAACACTGAATCTGTTCCTCGAATGGGAGATAATTTGAACCTGCATAATTTCCTGAATGTGTATTTTTTGTTTGGATGATAAATAGGGAAACATGTTGTTGCTCATACCTGCCCAACTGTAGCTCATCCTTCTTCCTGTTACCTTGGGCCTAATTTAATAACCTAAAACTCACTCAGCCAACTGTGATCCTACTGTGCACCCTGATGGCAGAAATATGTGTAAACACCTGCACTAATTACCTTCTCAGGCAGATTATTTATGAAATGCATTAAAGCATGTGTAAAACGATTCATTGGTCAGAATTCAGGGCAATTTTTCACTCGACCATCCAAATGTCTTCCAGCCCAGGGGAGGCAGAGCACATTCCCACTGAAACTTAACGGTATTATCTCTCCGTGACTATTCATTTTCAGGACTGTTTGCTGAAAGGAGACTAAACAAGATTATCAAATAGACAAAGATGAGTATGGCTGTGTTCTCTAATTCAGGCCACACTGATTGTTTATGTTTGATGTAATCTGCTTAATGTGTTTATTGTCCCTTGGACGTTCCAATTTTTCACGAAGTTCTCTAAATAAAATGATGACAATACCTATTCCTCAAAATCGTTTCTCTCGTGAATAACCTATGCCAAGATATGCCTCATAAATATTTTCTTATTACAAAGTTTGTGAAAGAACGCATTGACTGCACTGCAGGTGCTGAGTAGAGGACAAAATTAGCATGGCACTCAGCCTTGAGTGTTCACGAGGACTAATTGAGCCAAAACTTCTCAGAGATAGACATCTCTGATTACATTACATCAGTGAAATATTCTCGTCTCACAAGTGTGCTGATACCGAAACGACAATGAACAAGACAAACTTCCACTGTGATTAACAGTGGGTAATGATTTCTCATATCTACTAATTATCCATGTTTGGTTATCTTGTACTAGAAGTTACTGGGAGGAGGCCAAATTGATCGAGAAAATTTGTATTCATTTTCAACCAAAATGATGAATGAATCTAATTTGAAGAGTCAAGTCAAATCCATTGTTATCTCATCAGTGAAAATGACAACAGATAATAGTTTTTCAGACCTCACCATTCAATTGGTGAATCATTTAATACAGCTGATATATTGGATAATGAATTTCATTGATAGCCTTTTACAGAACAGCACCAAACTCTTGCATCACACCCAATAAAAAATTCAAGAGCTCACTAAAGTGTTTCACTTAAGTTATTACAGGTTTTAAAGTGGTGCAGGATACAGTTTAGATCATGGAATAGGCCTAATGACGTGAATTTTAGCAAAGGCATTTTGAAACCAAAGAGTATTAAGAAATTCAGATAACATGCTTCATGTGTAAAAAGATGTGTATATATATATACACAGCACGTTGAAAGGTTTATGTGAAGTACATTCAGTTATAAAAGCAGGCAGTGGTTTAACAATGAAGCACAGTGAAATGTTTTCGTTGTACTGTACTTGTACTGTTGCAATGACAAATAAAGCCCTCAATCAAATGAATGGAATATAACAGTATGATGGTGAAGATGGCAGGAAAATACATGACCTTCAGTTGTTACACTGTCAAAATTTATATTTATTTTATTTAACAATAAGCAAACCTGACCTCAAGCAAATTTCCAGCTACCTAACCAAACTTATTCACTTATTTATATTTAAATGTCCATTTAAATTCATTTTTTAAAATCCTTTTGAGTTTGAGTGAGAAACATTTGAATGTAATTACTATATTTCTGTTATATGGGGCCCACAATAAATTCTGCACTAAATTTACAGCTTTTCTGTGCTATATTGACAATGCTGCAAAAATAAATATCATCATTAAAACATTCAGTCTATCTGCAAGATCAGGATAAAGACTGATCCATGTTTTAAAAATCGATCAATCAGCTATATAAAGTCTGATCTGTTTGCGGTACTTTGTTTGCCCACTCCAGGTATGACAACTGTCAAAAACATCCTGTCACACAGCTTTAAAACACTGGGGCCACATAGTGCTGTGAGCGAGCGAACTGCAGAGCGCACAGAGCAAATAAACAGCAGCCAGCAGCTTCAGTAATGATACGACAGCATGCGTCATCAAACCGTGCCTCGGTGGGGCCTCGGTAAGTTTGAGAAAGAATAAAAAAATTACACATTTGAACTTCAAATATTGAACTGTTCATGCTGGGGTTGATGAAAGTTTGTCAAAATCCTGCCCGAAGGCCCTGCGACAACAAGGCCACACTGATGGCCACGCTAATTTTAATGTTGGCCCACTTTATGCTAAGCGTGCACTGCTGCATGTAGAAAAAACGTACAAATAATTTTTAAAAGTAGCGGATTGGATAGGCAGATAGTCAATAATGAAGAACCCAAAAAACTGGATTGGGGGCATCCCTGGAATTAATTTTATCCTCTAGACCAGTCCAGCAATATATGCAGACTCCAACTATTTACTATCTGTACATTGCGGGATCTGAAAGTCACATTTCCTGCAAAGGGCAGCAGTTACTGTACTGCAAATCATGAAAATGTGCTTGCTTTAACTCTGCATTTATTAGCTGGGTGTAGCCATGCTCTAGCAGGTGACAACTAGTCAGATGTGACAGAGTGCAATATTATCCCTCAGACACAGTCTCCCCAATTTCAGACAGCTACATCACGAGAGGATGATGTGTTTGAATTATTGATACATTTTCAAGGTTGAGTGCATCAAGCTTTTTGAGGGTCTCTGAATGCTATGAAAAGGATTTTAAAGAAAAGGAGTGCGTTCGAGTCTGAAATCCCACAATTAGAGAGATTTAAGCACACTAAAGCTATAAAATGATAACCCCCACATGAGCACAGGAAGTCTAAGAGATGCAGCTCTTGATGACCACATAGGGCTTAGGGTTTCTGAAGACAGAGACTTGTGACAGATGCTTCTATCTTTCCATTGCAGTTGGAACATTTGATCCGTGCACGCTGCGGATCACGGAGAGGGAATTTGTTATAATTAACTATGAGGAGTGAATGCATCCTACGGAGATTATACTAATTACTTGAGCTATCTTGAAGGTTCACTATAGGATCAGAGCTCTCTGTGTGTATTTCTGTGTCATACGGGTCTCTTGGTGAAACAAACATACACCCTCGTTTGTCTTCTGTTAGACTGAGTATTTAACTCAGGGATGGAAACAGCTAGCCTTCATGGCATAACTAGTTCAACCGAGATTTAAAAAAAAAAAAAAAAAAAAAGCAGCAGCTAAATTCAGGGGGAAAAATTCATTATTCATTGTATCTAAACCTTCAGGTTAGCCATCATTCAAAAGATTAGTTTTAAGTCCTAAAATCTCATTTTGCAACACATGGTGGATATTTTTTTTATTTTTTTTAAAAGTCCATGTAATTGCTTGTCCCTAGTCCCTTATAATTCCCCCTGTATGTTTAGCACTTTCAACCAATCATCACTCCCTATTAACCTGCCCCATAGACTAGCCTCCAGGCAAGAAGCCATTTGGAAACTGACTTGAAATTTTGTGAACTTATCTTTGAAAGTCACTCTTCATATCGAACTCACAACAACTCAAAGTTGCAAGCATAATGTGTCTGTGTTGTCAGCCATATTAACAAAGTGAACACACCATTAAACAATGTCATTAACCGCCGACTCATGCTAATGTCTTCCTTTAACTATCAATGACGCTTAGCTTACTGGTCTGAAAGGGAAATCTGTTTTCTGGATTATTAGTCCAAAATAGAAAGTCACTGAGCACTTTGAATGTTGTTGTGGTGCTTGAGAGGGTGGGACACTGCAGTTAAATTGAATTGAAATAATTCAAATGGCAAGGATGGGCAGTGTAGGACTACTCGTGATTGTTTTTATTGATGTATTTGTGAGTGGTTAGCACAGAGTCAATGATTTGGGTGTTGCTTTTATATTGTGTCCTGGTGCAATATCCCATTTAGCATGCCCATCTAAATGCTAATAAGATTAAAGCTGTTTTAAAATTACCCAATATAACTGATGTAGTAATTCACTGATTGCTAACTAACTGTAACTTTGTGGCGACTTAAATTCAACACGACACCTTAAATTGTCACTACTGCACTTTGTTTGTGCTGAGCTACTTACTTCTTCAAAAAAACATAAGAAAATCTTGGCATGGAGTTGTTTTCCTCATCGTCTTTCCATCACACCAATCAATTCTGACAAACATTTTGTCATTTCCGTTTATAGACCCACTCACATTTCTCTTGGCAGTGCACACTTCTCTCAGATGCCATCCCATAAAGACCACAGGATATGCTCAACAAATTTGACCCTGAAAGTATGCAAAGCAGACTTTTGAAATACATGTTTTTCTCGCTCTGTAATGAGACAGTAATGATACAGTCTGACCTGAAGCCATGTCTTTTTTGTTCATCCTTGGTGCTACCTTGGTGAAGGATCAAAACCAGTATGGTTGGAGTGAGGCTTTAAATCCTTCATTGGGTTTAAAGAAATACTGTAGTTGGTCCCTGTGACTTAGCTCCTTTGTGACATTCGTATTTTGTGGCTATATTAATCAGCCTCGCCCCGTAGGCCCTAACAGATGGCTTTGATAACTTGCTTAAAGCAGTCCAAAACTCCACAGATAGTGCTACAGTAAACTAGACATCCATCTTTGGCTCTATTTGTTCCATTACAAACAGAGTCATTATACACTTGGCTTTGGGGAGAGATTCCCTGTCACAGAGCCTAACCCTCTCCTCTCGAGGATTTGGATCCTTGTCATCTGTATTTCTTAAACTTGTCAATTGACACTAATATTAAGTGAGCGTAACTGGTTCCAGCCACCTTGAACAATCTGACATTTCACAAAACATGTCATTTTTTTCCCTCATCCATTCAAAGTGACATTCAATAAACTTTTTTTTCTTCTTCTTCTTCTCCCAAAGAGGCCTCTCATTGGATCACGCCTGAACTATGACACTGTGCTGTATTACAAAATGAAGGATCCATTGCCAAAAAGACATTGACGAGTTATACAGATAGTTACCTTTTTGCTAATTAATATGCGATTCTTGAAAGCAAAAGCAACAATTCTTTAAAAAAAAGGACTAATTAATTTACACAAGATATAAGAAAGCATGATTATTTCGAGGTGAAATACAGTGAAATATGCATGTCTGCTCAATATAAGTCAAATCACAGCCAGTTTTTTTTCCCTAAGACGATTATTTAGCATGATAATTTCCTTACACTTAAAACAGAGCCTAATAGTGAGCTCCGGATTTATTTAGAAAGTGATTTTTTTGGCCATGTACTTTTTTTCTTTGGATTTCCAATGATGACTTCAGAGCACAGACAGTCGGCTTAATTTAATGGCACATTCATCCATTTCAGAGGAACAATTAAACATCCACGGCAGGTTAGATATAGTTATCTCATTTGAAGGTGACTCAACTATTTAATATAGCTTCAAAAATGACACTTCCAAATCACACCAATTTATGCAGTGACTTAAGGTCTGCAAGCCTGAGTCACCATGAAGTATGTCTTATTTTGGGTGGCCCTATAATCAAGAATAGAACCTCTTTGCATTTCAATGAGGACAAAGCTACACTGCGTGCAGCACAATTTATTCTAGTGTGATCCAGAACTGAAGAAACGGTGAAACCTTAAAGTAAACATCTGGGATATAAAAGTAGCTCCAAACCACAGAATTAGTACATTTTTAGACACAAATCACTTAGAGAGTCATTTTCCTGCACTTAGCAGACATTAAACTGGCTAGACATGTCTCAGCCTTAAGGCTTCCATATGTCTTCAATGCAGACTGTTTTAACTGTCATGTTGCATCTTTGCATTTTTATGAAGATGATGCAGTAATTAGAACTTGATAATCAGACTGAAATGTCACTTCATACATACTGGATTCGTGGGCAGTCGCTCAGCAGTCATACATATATACAGTGTGTATACACATAGACAAAGCTTTGAATTTCTGCAATCTGTTCACAATCATTCCTTTAGCAATGCAACACACTCATTTAATAAGAATTGTTTTTACCGTTTTACACAATTGTGAACTTCATTCTTGTGAAAAGGCATTCCGGGGTAGCATTTTCTTGATGTTTGATGGCTCAAATACGATTAAGAGTACAATGACAAAAACGATATTCAGATTAAGCCCATAAAAAAGCCAAAAAGTTTTTAAAAATGCCGCACAGTTTAGAGAAGATGAAGTAACAGGGTTGCAATAATATATTTTCACTGAGCATAAAACCAGTGAATAATCAGAATCACCCCCCAATCCTCGTCCTGCCTTCCTTCCTTCTTATATAAAAACAAATTATTGTTTATTCAAGGAAATCAGTGCTGCAGTTTATGCACTGTGTGTGACTTCACCAATTTTAAGGATACACTTGTATAAAGACTAAACAATTAGCAGTCAACAAGAAACATTTGTATAATAGTCTGACCGCTATTTTTAAGATTTTTCAATATCTCCTTCTATACCATTAGCACAGCACTATAATAGCATTATCCTTCGAGCAAACACTGTTACGATGATATGATGCCAGCAGAATCACAGACAGGCTTTTTAGAGAGCCAAAAGCCACAAGAATGACCTTTCAAAGATTTCCTTGCTTTTAATTCCTTGATTACAAGTCAAACATTAGAGATCTGGCTCCATTCCTCTATAAGCAAATCCCTTTTCTCTGTTCAGTGTTACAGTTACACCCCAAATATACAGCCATATAATACAACTGCAGTTACACCCATATATTAAAATATTTTCATGACAGCAATTTATTTTTCATGGCAAAACGCCGTGGGTATTAGGCCTGCATTCAAATGAGGCATTTGGCAAAAAAAAAAAAAAAAAAATCTCTCAAAAGACGCAAGCTTTTTTTTTTTTTCAGACCTAGCTATATACAACTATTACGAGCACAAATGGGACACAGCTTCATGGAATCCCGAAAAACCGAGCAGAGAGTGACGGGTGGGCAGATGGGCAGTGGATAAAGTCTTTTATTTCCACCATTGAGCAGCTCCACACCTTGGATAATAGGAGCCAATTCAGTTCAGCCCATAAAGAGGTTTATCAGTTCCTGTCAGCATGCCCTGCAGGGGTGAGGCGACAAATAACAAGGTAGTGAAAAAGAAAAGTGGTCGGAGTCCAGCTCCCTAACCTGTTTCTCTTCTGCCAGTGGCATCTGCATTTTCAAAAAACACTCATTTCCGCTTATGACTCCAGATAGGAGATTACAGAGTTAAAAGTCATGTTTGAGCAGCATTAGAAGGAGATATCGGAGTCACGTGATTAAAAAAAACTGCATTCGGTGCGTCTCAGAAAACGTCACAAAATGTCAAGCGCTGCATAGGCTGACAAGTGAAAGACAACCTTACCCACTGCCGTCGTCATATCTCACTGATGAACAACAAATAAACACACTTTTGTTGCATCATTCTAATAAAATTCTTGAAGCCTTCAATAAAAAAATAAAAAAAAACATTCTACCAAACAGGGTTAATAATACGTTTATAAATTTGCACTGATGCATTATAATTACTGTACTCAAAATATTTATTGTGGAGCCGCTTTTAGGTCAGAGAGTTACCCAGAGCATTTCAGAATGTCTATTTCTGGGAAAATACCATATTTAAGTCCTAGAGGATGAACAAACCATGTCAAATTATAGCCCTCAGCCTAATTCGACAGGCTTGTCAGATCCAAACTACATTTCTGTCTCCTACCTGGCTATATTTAAAAAAATTGACTGTATACCCTGAATGAAACCTCTGGAGTTGCTGTCAAAATAATAAGCTGTATTGTTGAAAAATGTTTCCACAATCTTGCATCTGCTGGTCCAGATTTGAGGAATTACTTCATCAATATAAAAACAGGCAGATTTCTCAACTCTTAGTCAACTTTCATCTGAATTGGCTTCACTGATATTTGATGAGGGAGCGGGAGTAGGAGGAGGAGGAAGAGGAGGAGGAGGAGGAGCAGGAAAATGCAAGACGATGCTCACGACACTTGCGAGTGCAGTGAGTCCTACAAACCTTCACTTACAGTACAAACCTGCATCAGGCTGGTAATTTTCCATGCATGAAAAAAGAAAAAAAGGAACAATGCGGGAACATGCCAAAAATAATAATACTAATGGGAATTATGGGAGAGTATTTTAACTGGCAGAGCAATTACTTCTGACCTTTCTCTAAACCTGCAACTCCACACTAAATGATATTTTAAAATTAAAAATGACATATTGCATAGATAACAATCAGCACCTAACTGAACAGTTTCAACATTTGAACATGGTTGGGCATCTCTGATGATGAAGAATATATATATATAATTATATATATATATATATATATATATATATATTATTATATATATATATTTCGATATATATATATATGTATTTCAATTATTCATTTTATTTTATTTTTTTCTCCTCTTTTAGGAGAGTGTTGGCGGCACAGTCGTGAGAGCTCCTCCACTGAGTTTGCCTTATGCTTGCCGGAATAAATTGGTACCATATGGTGTGATGACAGGATCACTCAATCTTCTGTGTACCTGAACACCACATTAATCATTTTTTGGGGGATATTCTTTCCCTTTCATCACACAGGAATTTCCAAATAGCCCCTGCCTTTATTTCTCTCACACATGTAGTGAATTTACATACACAGGCTACACTCTGCCCTTGTTAGGAGCCAGACCGTTTGACCAAGTTCAAGCTGGAGCAAAACAAAATGTTAAGGTTAGGTGTCAGGTGAGACTTCCTTCCTGTTCAACATGTTGACTTACTTTCATTTTAACGTGGTCAAGGACTGGGGGCATGTTTCAAATTAACTTTCTCAAGATAATCAATGAAATAAAAAAATTTTTAAAAAGTATTGTTCTAAAATCTTTTGAGAAAACCATTATTTTGTTAATCTTTATAATCTAATTTACAATACTTCTTGAAAGCTAGTTTATAAACTAATAACAGATTAAAAAGTTTCAACCCAACCCCCCCACACCCATTTAATGTTACAAAAATGAAGTAACAGCAAATGAGAACAGAACAATAGCTACGTATAATGTCTAAAAAGTATTTTGCACCTACCTTAATTTAATCTCTACGTTGCAATTCCATAGGTATATGTATGAGCATAAAGCTCCTTCCACTAATTCAGGCTAAGAGTTTTTAGACAGAGAAAGGTGAAGAGAGTAAAAAAGGGTGAAGTGGCCCAGAGGTGAGAGAGAGAGAAGTGTGGAGAGAGACAGAGTAAGAGAGAGGGAGAGAGAAATAGGACAAAGGAGAGTGACTGGTCTTTATAGCAATGTCCGCTTGATGAATCAGACATGTCTTATTTGTTGGCTGCACTGCCAGGGAATTTGCATTGATTATTTTCCCCTCAACAGATACATTTAAATCAATGTGGCACAGCGCAGCCAGAAAAGTGTGAGAAAATGTGCGAGGCACACGGTGAACCCCGGAGCTGTAACCTTGGTCAGAAAGGAGGAGCCACAGCTCCCCCTTCATGCCAAACAGATGAGATCAAGACTAAAAGCAACTCTGAAGACAGCACCATCTCTGATCTCACTGTGAAAAAACAATCCCCTCCCTACACCCGTAATAACATTTCTATGGGCTAATATGTCTCCATTACACTGCAATTTTTCATATGCAGATGTGCCAAGTAGAGTTTTTCCCCTGGTTTTATAAACGTGTTTTTTTTTTTGTTCTTTTTTTGAGTGGTTAGAGGTTTTATTTTAAATCGTTTTTTTCTTGTTTCAGGTATGGATATATATCTCTATGAGATTGATCTGTATTTTTTCTTAAGTAGGTCAAAATCAAAATCCATCTGAAGTCCTGAAGTTACTGTTTTGGCTAATGATGAGTGTGAATCTGAGGCATCTAAATATTTTAGTTTAAGCAGCAATGCTGCATGTACATGTGTATAAATACAGTTTGACATAATAATCCCACTCAAAGTGGACTTTCCATCTTTTTCTAGAGCCTTTTTTTTTTTTTACTATTTGCAAATGTCAAGGATGAACTTTCACACTCAACTGTTTATGTATATTTTTCATGTTATACTTGATCCACATTCTCATCTTGACTGTGCATATCTCAGAGAAGAGAAGCAGCAGCATGTCAACTCTGCTTGAAATATGTTGTCAAAACTACTTTAATTTGTAGAAATGGGCTACACCAAAAAAAAAAAAAAAAAAAAAAAACTGGCCTGTTTTTATGAATAAATAAACACAGATTGCATCATCATTTCACCATTCTGTGATGACAAATACTCCACAAATACAGTGTTGTTCAGTAGAAATACATTTGATCATCTGATATTTTGGCAGTGAAAAGTAGGTTAGGTTATTATTTATTTTTTGTGACAGAATACGCTGGCTTTAATGCAGACCCAGTGTGGAGCTGGATCGTTGCTAATGCTTCATCACAGGGTTTGGCTTAAATGAAGCTTTCAAGGAAGTTGAGCAGTGAGGTTTTTGTCTCCTCTAATAAAGTCCTGCACTGCCCCCTTGCATACACTCAGCTAGATGTTTGCAGGGTGCAGGGAACATGTGATTTTGAAGTTGCCATGAAAGCATCTTCTATTGTATGTTTATAATTTAAGAGCAAATAATAGTGATTTTATAAATGTTGTGACACTTTCTTTTATTTATTTATTTTCCTGCCTGGGCTCATAAACCGTAGGCACTAAATAATAAATATCACTTTCTAATTGGATGGGCCACTTTTAACACCCTCAACACACACACACACACACATACTGTACACACACAGCACACCACCATCATGCACTGCTCCCACCTGCTCTCTTTTCCTGTCTCTCTCTCTCTTTCCCCATCTCATTGATAATTTCTCCTGGAGCTTCAGCCCCTCACATTGAGATCAAAGTGGCTGTCACACACACACTGCCAGCGGAGGACGGTTCAGGAGCATCTCCCTACAATATATTATTCCTCTATGGATGATGAAAGAGTGTATACTGGGGGTGGAGATGACACTGTTACGAGGCAAATGCAGTAGGGGGCGTTACATTAGGACCCCCTCACAGGGGATTGGTTTGCAGGACGGCAAGAGAAACAAATGGTTTAGGTAAGAGCTGTCCAGCAGACCAATCCACTCCAGGACTGACCATTACATTAGGACTCTGGCAAGTATGCGAAAAGTACATAGAATTTTACTGGAAAAACACACACACACATACACACACACACACACACACACACACACACACACACACTTACTCACTCACACACACACACAAGTATAAACAGCTTAATATTTGGAGGGGAAAAAACAGCGAGATGGGTCCAATTTCTAACTAATTTTGACTACAAATAGAATAAAAATAAAAATAAAAGGGTACAAAGAATTATGCAAAGTTTGCTAACTACATTCCTTATGTATGTATGCTGTTGTCTTTTTTCTAAAGGAGAAAAAAAGGACAAAGAGGTTTTCCAATATCTCCTGACTGTCTCCCTTTTCCCTGAAAGGCACATCTTAAGTCTGACTAAAACGTACACTCGTCTCTCCCCTAGGGTGTAGTGGCAGTGGTGCAGAAAAAGTGAACTGCAGAGGACCCCACTGTTTAGCAAACACTCCTACTGAGGGGAGGAATTAATTATTCAGAGCCAAGGACCAAGGCAGCCCCATTTGATTGCACCACAAAAGAAAGGTCAGAGCTTTTCATATGAGGAACCTCCTGGTTCTGCACCCTGTAAGCTGAGGGGACGTGTACAGTATATAAGTCTGAATGGCAGTCTGGCTAACAGCTCAATTAAAAGGGCACGGATGTCTAGGTGACGATATGTTCATAAGATGTGACAAACAGCAGCTACAACACGGTCTCACTAAGAAAAATATGTGGATGGTCTGGGGGATATGATTAGCAGCTGGGGAGAAATGTGGGCTGTAGAAGTGATTTTGCCAACTCCACAGGAGCTGAAGATATTTTTATCACGTGAAGTTCTGAGATATCGAACCAACGAGAAAGGAATCAAGATACTGCTGGTGAGAAAATTTAAGCTCTTCCAGTGAAAGCGTTTTTTGTGACAATCTCACCAAATCATTTCTTCTCCTCGCAAGTTAGCAAATGATTTACTGTCATGTTTGAATAGTTAATAGGCAATAATGGAATTTATCAATAGCATAATATTTAATCTTGGTCAAAATGGTCCGCTAAGGACTAAATTGTTAGGTTTCAAATTCTGCAAATACTGTATGGACATTTGTGGCCATTAACCACAGTTGGACAAAGTTTGGTGTCAGGCTCCATTCCCATAGTATGATCATCTGCATAATCCTATCAAATTTCACTGTGAAAGGCCAATGCTTTTTTTTTTTTTTCCAGTCATGGTGCAAATGCCTGATTTTCATCAAGTCCTTTCTCCCGACTCTGAGCTCACAATGCCTACTTCACAGAACAGATCATGAACATACGGTAGCAGTGCAACAAAATCCAGCTACAGGATCCTCGGGGTTTACGGAGTAAATCTGCCGTTAAAGTAGAATACTGTTGAGGCCTCGTGGCATTGTGGGTACTGTAGGTTATAATCTCTAAAAACTGTGGACTAGCGCGCCCCAGCAGGGCTGCAGATGGAGCCAGGAGGGTAAATTCTACAACTGTGCAACAGGGGGTGCTTATTCACTCACTATTGGTGTACGTGTGCTCCACACAGAAAGCACAGTGATCCCATTGGCTCTTTCCATCGACCTGTCAGCCAATCAACAATGGCATAGCTCTACCATTCCATAGAAACCAGGCCTGCACCAGTAATGACATCAACCGCAACTTCATTCAGCTCCAGTCTTCTCCCAGTAACTCACATGACAGTATACTGCATACTTTCAAAAGGTCACAAAGAATCAGTATGGAAACAAAAGATCCATATATTTTTGTAATGTATATTTTTCGTATATTTTACAAGTTCGGTTAGTAATCACATCAGTAAATTGCAAGTAAAAACCATCAACAGCACCTCAAAACATAACTTACTCAACTATAATTGCAGGTAATCAGTCACAATGTTGTTCTTGCTAACTGTGGTGCCTTCACCTTTACAATATGAATTAGCTTACTAATTTATGTTTCTGGAACATTACAGCCGAATAGAACGATACAAATAGGAAAGGGGAGAGGTCCTTTCTAGGATGATTTCTTGCAGATGGTTTAGCCATTACATCTTAGTCTCTCAGATCATTAATTTCCAAGGTAATAAAACCCTGTGTTGTTAGTAAGGCCCCCCTTCCTTTCCCTTCCCTTCTCTTCCCCTTATACCCGGTGCCGTAGGATGCAGCTGGGTGTAGCTTGTGAGTAGTTGCCAAATGGAGATGACAGTTTGCTCCACTGTTCATCAGTGAAACCACGGAGCCATGCTGAGTCTATAGCACAAGCATGAAAAATTAAACTCAACACCAAAAAATTAACATGTTGTAATACAGTTTGTTATTTGTCCCTATAGAGATTTCTGTCACTGCTTCAGCTCTGTTTCAAATATAGCCATTAAGGCTTGACAGATATGAGCTCTCACAGAGATATTTAAATTGAAGTCACTGACAGATGATATTTTCTGTTGAAATTGAATGTGTGGCAGGGTGGACCTGCAAAAACCTGAAAAAGGCAATCAGACCACAGACGACTAGATTCTCAGTGAAACTTATATCAAAAGTAAAATAGAAATTTTATAATTTCATTGCATGATGAACAAATGAGTTAACTCCATCTGCTGATTAACATTTGTGAGATTTGGTTAAATTTTCAAGAAGAGGCTGAATGTTGTGTTGAGATTTGTTGTATTTTTTTGAGAATCAGCGTTTAAGCTCAACATATGGCAATTATGTTAAGTGTCTGCAGAGTGGGAAACAATCAGTCTTAAATTAATTAAATTAAAAAAAAAATTATTAGTGGACAGACAAATAGTGCAAGGAAAAATAAATCTTAATTCTCGGCTTTCTATACTGTGATACTGTTAACCAGAGCCAGAATTCAATGGCTTGGTGTGAAAAATTCCCACACAAATAATATAGTTTTCAACAGAATTTCCAGAAAATTGTCATAATTTGGCAAGAATAATAGTTATAATAAGAAAGTAGAGTAGTCAGCAGAGTGCATTGTCATTGTATGAACCAGGACTGTGTCCATGACCTTTCAGATGTGAAGAAGAGTAGAACACAGAACATTTATTAGAGATCAGTGAGTAGGATTTAGTGGCATCTAGGGGTCTGGTTGTGGATTGCAACCATCTCGCTTCACCCTCCCCTTCCTATCATGCAGGAGAAACTACTATCATGGCCATGAAACGCACAAAAAATGTAAAACACTCTAGAGACAGTGTTTAGTTTGTCTGTTCTGGACTACATATTCTCTAAATAGAGCCCGTCAAATTTTACACATCTGACCTTTGACATTAGGACCTAACTAATCCAATAAGCTTGACAGGAGATTTAATTAATCCATGAAGTTATGCCTCTGTGGATCATGTGTAAATATGTACACCGTCTCTCTTCTCTATGACTTTTCACCCATCCGAATGTTCATTTTTATGACCCAGTGACCCCGTTCCATGGATTATCCATGTTGCCTGCAGATATAAGTGCGATCAGATCACTAGAGCATGTATGCAGACTGGTGGACTGAAGGAGAGACAATATGCAGCAGAATATAGTAGCGTAAAAGAAGATTTCAAACTGAAGCAGTTGTTGATCACTTGTGGCTGCCGCCGGTTAAGAGGAGTGAGAAGTCAGTCAGCATCAATGGTGGTATAAAACAGTTTTGTTTGTTTGTTTGTTTTCTTTTTTAAATTGAGCATGAATATGCACAAAGATATTAGGCTAATTAGTCCAGTAGTATGTGAGATTAGCGGCAGAAGGACACACATATGACCAAAAATATGATCCAATGTGAATATTGGGAGTTGCACATCAAAATAAACAGTTGGTGTCCCCATTACTACAGTTAAGTGCCATTAAACCACTGCAGAAAAGGAGGCTGCATATTCAATGAAAATAGTGCAGTCAAGGTTATTCAAGGTTATTCCTCAAACAAATGGAAACAAATGTGATGGTAATATGGCATTTATTTCTGTCTCATGTATTATATTGAGGAACGTTACAGTCTCCTCATCCCTCGACACAAATCTGATGTTTTAGTCTGCCACAATTTCCATCTCTGCTGTAGAGCAGACGCTTTGGTGGACGGCTGAAATTTTGCTTTTATCATTTTTTTTCCCCACTAAGCCAAGCGTTTTTGCAGTATTTCAGGAACCTGGGTTTCTGCTACAGGTTGGTTTATAGATAAATTGAAAATGCGCATTAAAACAGGTGATGGAAACTGTTGTGACAGTTGGAAAATGTTAAACCAGTTCCACTGTTAGGGCTCACTAACTTCTCTATGCATTGCATGTTCTCAGAAGAGCTCATAAACAGCACTGATTCTAAACATAAGTACCAGAAAATCCAGCTCTATTGAAATGCATTATATTTCTCCAGTGGAGCCGAACTGATACACTTCATGTTCTTTTCAGACAGATGTAGTGCAGCAAAGGGGCAAAAGTGCGAATTTATTCAAGATGGTCCAGGTATTATCTGCAATACTCAGTGAGTGTAGCCCTTATCAGCTTTGAAGTCAGGCAAAATGCATGAGTCTGTGGATATATGAAAGCCTCTCTTCCTGATAACACAAGCATTTCATCACATTTCACATCAGAATATACTGTACTGTTGCCTACTTACAGCTCTCTGGCAATCCAAAGGCTATATGCTGTGCAAGAGAAAAAGAAAAAAAACAATCCAACCTTGATTGTCAAACACTCCAGTGCTGTGCCAGCCTCATGAACTTCTATGAGGCAAAACAGCAACACAATCTTCCCACTCATAACACATGCGAGGATCTCTGGAGCAATAAACTGATTCTGAGAGCTCTCATCAATCTTTAATCCTTCCTCGGGCTCTGTGGGGCCGCAGTGAGTAAAAACCTCCCTGCAAAACCAGAGCGAGCCCGGAATCCAGCACATTCAAGGTTCAAGCAAAGGCCTGGAAGACTTGTTGACAGTTGATAGGGCCAGATCAAGTGAGGAGACCTTTTAACTCTTTTCACCCAATGGCAGACATTGTACCGATATCCATTTTCTGTCTGGACCAAAGGTTTCTGGTAAGCCTCTTTAGATCTTTACCGCAGATCATAACAGTGAATTACATAGCTTCCAGTAGTAACACTACAGTATTGATAATGTGCTGAAAATAATTCCAGTTTGTTTGTTTTTTGTTTGGTAAACATTCAATTTAAAACATCATCATTACCAATTAAGCGTAATGGAATCCAATATTGACAGCAAAGAGTTAAGTATTAGTTGGAAGGAGTTTTCAGACCAAAGCTGCCTGGAGTTATGTGGGCTTTGGCGCTTTTTCCCAGCATCCAAAAGTCAAGGACACAGTCTAAGCTGATACGACAGAGGACAATCTAAATAACTATCTGTATCATCATACCAAAGCCACAAACATAGCAGCTGGGTGTAGCCTGTGAATTGGTGCCAAATGGATATGACAGTTTGCTACAGTGTAGATCAGTGAAACCATGCAGCCTCACAGAGTCTAGAGCACAATGATGAAAAATTAATTCAGACACCGAAAAAAATTAAGTGCCCCAGGAAGAGTGTATAGTCTGTCCCCTGAGGTTGTTCTCCCGGCATTGAGGTCTGCTTTAAATGTGTCTATTCTGAGTGGAACCCGGCAGCTTGTAATGCGACCTAAGTAACTGTCTGCTGACTGATAGTCTGAGCCTTAGTCCCACCATATGTCTTCTCACTGGCATATCACAACTCAGTAAATTCAAGTAAATGATTACATCGCAAACAACGAGTAGGAAAGTGGCCTGAGAGGGAGGATTTCTTGGTGAAAGGTATGCATGTATAGCTGTCTCAGAGGAAAGCACAAGGGGGGAAAAATGTCCTGTTTACACGGATTGTAGTAAAAAAAAAAAAAAAAAAAAAAAAAAAAGATGCTGGTTGGACGCCATTTTAAAAGTAAGGCTACTCAGTGTGTGGGCTTTGGCACTACCACCCAGAATCCCTACGTCAAGGACACAACCTAAGAGGATATGGCAGGGGCCAATCTAACCATCTGTACAATCACGCTCAAGCCACAAACAAACATATCTGTTTACTTTTAATATTAGATGAAACTACTGAACTCTCTGGCGTAAAGCCAGACAACCTCCACTGGCCTCTGCAGCTAATTTGTATTAAAATTTGACTTGCCCCTGAATAGTTTGGTTTTCTGTTCAAGCTTGTTTTATAAAGATATAACAAGTTGGACTGAAGAAGCGGCAGTGGGAGGGGGGTCTACACTAGTTTACCCGCTGCAGAAGCAAAGCAGGTGGCCAGGTTGATGACAATGAACAGACAGCATTGGTGGCCTAATTTCTTCATGTCAGACAACACCATATGGCTCCTCTGCTCCCCTCTACCTATTTAGAAACTGTGTCCACATAAGTATGCAAGTATCATAGTCTTCACAATTAATTAAAAAGGGAAAAAACAGGATGCACTTCATTCTATATACTGTAAAAGATGTACTATTAAGAGAAAAAAAACATATCCCCCCAGGTATTTATGTGTTATGTATGGCACGTCCTTGAAAGCAGCAAGGTTTCAACAGACAGTGTACTTTTTTTTCCCTCGACACATCCTCAACTTTTGCATAAAATGGAGACAAGGCCTCTCACTGTTGTAGAGCACTCGTATGGAAAAGTGGAATACATTCAATTAATCTTTCTGACCTTTAGTGAACGTTTCACGAGATGACAAGAAAGCCTTTGCTTCCTCGTGCTTCACACACCAAACTTGATACCGGCATGTAAAGAAGTGGAAAACAATTTGAAATCCCTACGTTGTGAAAAGGCATCGCTTTAGACATTGTGATGACAGTTATTAACGTTCAAGGACAAGCCAACCATCTCAAACTTTGAGTGTTTTTATTGATAATGGTTCACAATACCATGATATCTTTGCTGTTGCTGTCAACATCCAGTAAGCTAAATTACAATAACGATGTACAGAAAAAAAAAATGTTACGTGGAAAGCTTTAAAAATTTTGGCCAATGATTGTTTAATGAAACTTGAAAGGGTTTTGTGACAGCTTTGCCTGCACACCACCATGAGAAGGGAAGGGCTCAAAGCGTTACCAGTAGAATTTATTCATAACCATGTGACTCGTGACAGTGATTGCTGACACGGCCCCCTCAAAGCTGAGGTGGTGACAGGTAACAGGGTAAACTTTGTGCGCCATGGAGACAGGCCAATCCCTTATGTGGCAGCGAAAGAATATGGCGCCATATGGCTCATATGTTCGCACACAGCATTGGAAAGTAGAACACATGATTTATTACTGTTCGTATTCAATGTAAATAGTTTTAAACGCAATATGAGCTTTTGCTGATGTTTTTTTGGGTCACATCAATTATATTAAGTGTGCAGATTCTGAATAATTTGGGTTACAAACAAGTAGCCCAAGTTAAATTGTATCTTTTTTCCTTTGCTGGGCATTTTGTACGTATGTATCTAAGATCTGATTCCACTTATAGCTTTAGCTGAACGTGTGTTCCTTTATTCAGAGCTGGCTATAAAAAAAAGGTGAAAATCAAATAAAGGACAAGGTCAATACATATTCACAGTTGTTATAGTTATTATGCCTGTTATGATTATAGCATTTAATCCAGTTAATTTGAATTCCATTTATGACAAAACCTCAGGATTATTCCCAGGTGTCATCTTACGTACACAAAAGCACAAAGTTTTCGGTGAGAAAGTGGTAAAGGGCTCTTGTCACCCCCCCCTCCATGGGTTCCTAGCAACATCTTGCAGCAGGGGATGAATAAAGCAGAAAATGGGTTTGTGCAGCATACAATGGCACATAGATAACAAGAAGGACAAGTATTGAAAATGTCCTATGGGGACGAGTTTACTGAAATGCCTCGTTTCTGTGAGACTGCAGAATGCCTAGTTCTTAATGGCACACTAGTGGGGGTCACCATTAAGTGACAAAACAATATCAGTGGGGAAACATTTGCATCGCGTTGTACAAATACGCAAGTTGTCAGGCATAGCAAGCCTGGCCTTTTCAACGTGACAGCAATCCCTTTAGGTGTGAGGCGAGTGCAGCTCATTGGCGCAGGGGACGGCAAGAGATTTGGTGGTGGGGGACCGGTGGGACTGCGGAAGTTGCATGCAGTGAGGTGTGTGTCAGGGCACCAGAGACAAAGCAATGATTACACACAATGAGGAGAGCAGAGCGCATGCTGACACTAATGCAGTCCGAGGGGAGACACGAGACAGAGCACTTGTGACAACTGTGAGAGGGCGTCACTCCTCTGACAGATGGCATTACGGGTACCAAATAGAGCAAATGTTGTTTTTTAAAACGCTAGTGATATCTGAAGTTAACAGGAATAACTCTGAAATAAAGAAAATACTTAAAGTAACAATATAAGTCATTCAGTCTATGAAAGCTTATATATTTCTATATATTTTTCTGTTTGTTAACTCTTTATGTATATCTATTGGTGGTGGTACACTTGTTTGTTTGACAGATTCTTATTTATTTTAATATTTTGATGGTGCTAGGAACCTACAGTTATACAAGAAATATTGAAAAAAAACTTTGTTTGATATGCTAAGGTTTTGGGACAAAACTCCAGTTGCCATTGGTAAGAAAGGAATCCAGATCTACCACAACACAGCTTTTAACTATTGCACTCTTGTATCCATAAACCCGCAACTGGAACTGCATTTCCTCCATGTCAAGATAAGTATACATTTCTAAGACTATAATACAGTTCTTGTTGCATCAAACAGCTCTTGTAGTCGAATGTGATGCTGCATCAGGGAGTGAATAGCATCCTGATCAGCAATTCCCGACCATGCCTTACCATCACTCCACTCAAAGCAAGTTAATTTAATCCGCGAGGAGTCTACCTAGAATCTTGTAGTTCTGTTCACAACATAAAGAAGATTGTCCTAAGAGAAAATGATGAAACAATAAGTTTCAATTGTGTATTTATTGTGTTCAGGTCCACAGTCTCTGAAATATAGTCACTGTGGAGATCTACTGACAGCTTTTCAATTTGTTTTCTTGTACCTGACATTCATTACTGAAGAGAATGACAGATCCTTCATTTATTCTTTAAGAAATACACTATAATACACAATTGTAATGACAAACATACAGCACCGCCATCAAGTGTTGTCTAAGCTTTGTAAAGGCAGTCCCAACTTTATTACAGCTCTGAACAGTTTGTTCAACTGAGGTGCATCATAAGCGCCTTTACAACTTCTAATTAAATTTGATTGGGACTAAATGAAGATGTTGCACCATCATGAAGTTTGACAGCACATCAGCATGAGATTATTGATTTTACTGAGTGTACCTGTGTGAGTTCCTCTGGACCAGCCTCTATCTCTTTGTGACAGATGGGGATCCTGATGTGTTCCTGACTGCATCTCACTTAAGGGATGTGCTTAGGCGCATGCTGTTTGTTATACCAACACCTGTCTACTGTACATCTCTCTATGTGTGTAAAATATTTAAGAACTTCTGCACAAACACCTATCGCACATATGCAGGTGCCACCGAAATTACCACTGAAATTTTGTCATTTCAGTTCCCCGGTAGTCACCTCACTAAGTATGAGCGGGATTAAATTCTGAATCTAACAGCAAATAGCTTCAGCTATAAACATGTGCAACATATAGGAGCCTTGAAGTGATATATAAGTGTTTTAAAAAAGGTTGAATTCAAAGGTTAACTTGGCAGTGTTTCTGAGTACATCAGTCTGATTACAGACACCCTGCAGTGACCTGAATAATTAGTTAACACCTACTTCATCACACTTCAAATACTTATTAAACTGTCATGTGTACATCGAAACTGCTCCTAACACATCCAAGCACCCACCTTTCAATCATTAATATCACATTTATGTTCTACTGAAACTGAAGTGGCTGAAAAAGAATATATCAAACTTCTCCAGGCTTTTTTTTTTACACCTAACAGAAATGTTCAAAACAAAAATCAAAGATCTCTTTTTTGCTCTTTTGTGTGTTGAAACCATACAGAGACTTGATGGCCAACGGCTGTGATGCCTCAGCTGAGTAAACGCCTTATTAAATGCAATAAAACAAACATGCAGCGGCCAAAATAGTTTGGGATTTTAGACAAAGCCTCAAACTGTCTATGAGTCAAACTACAGTACGAGAAAGAATAGTGGATACCAAGTGAAACTACGATGAAAAGGTTCAAATGGTCAAAACAGATTTTTTTTTTTTGTTGTTGTTGCTTAAATTAGTCTGTGCATGCACAGTTGGATATGCATGTTTGAAATCTGAGTGATGGCGTTAAACTTAAAAAAAAAAAACTACCTTAATCACCAGAGTTTCTGATAATGACTGTTTATATAATGATCATCACAATGTTCACATGTTCGGGGGTTAAAGATCCAGACATCAGTCACTCTTTGCGTTTCAAACAACAAGCAGCAGGATGATATCTTCTCCAAATAAGGAACCACCGTCGAGGTTACCGAATGCCTATCGCATTCCTTAAGGAAAGTTTAATCTATTTACAAATACTGTCATACAGTAAGCCCAGAGGCAATGATGTCACACAGAGAAGAGGAATTACCTTTGCAAATGACAGAGAACTCCTATCAAAACATAATGATATTCTTTATTTTAAACACACACAAAGCTTCAAGAATGGACTACCTCTCCCTGATTGCCAGTCAAGGTGTCACTGTAAGCTCTGCTCTCTTATGACTCCTGACTGGGAGACACTTTTGGGAAAATCAACAAAGAAGAACTCTTCATCATCTTGACAGGTAGGTCTCTTCACAAATTACCTTTTCCCCTCCATCCGTCACACAGGGGAGTTCACCTGCATCTGTAGCACAATGCTCTGCTGCTCACTTCTTTCACATCCCACATCTCTGCAGCTCATCTCATAAAATATTGCTTCATTATGCCTTGAAAGAATGTCACAAATGCTGTGAATTTTTAAATAATGTGCAAAAATGTTGGCTGACACACACTTAAAACTGTCACTGGGGAGAAAATTAGATTGGCTTGCCTGCATGCTTGCTTGAGAATTAATATATGAACGTCAACAATGGCCTTCTCTATTTTATATAATAATATGCATAAATATTTAATATAATAAGGTTTTGTGAAATATTTCCCCTAACCCATGACCTATTAAATTGTATTAAGACTGGTTTTGATAAGTACCCAAAGCAGCTGTTGAAGTTACCACAGGTTACCACCCTTTGGTTTCATTTGCACTTTAAAGGAGGCCTGTGTCAGCCCTCTGCCAGGTTGCTCTGCACCTCATTCACGTACTGCATCCAATGATTAAGCCAATGTGAAACACTAATAAGCAGCAAGCGTCACCCAGTGGACTTGCCTAATTGGGTCAATCAAAGATGATCTACAGAGAATCGTGGCACGGAGAGAGCGAGAGCTTTTAGTATGCCAGAAATTTTGCAACTCTCTGCAAAGACCAGTGCAAACGAATAGGCAGAAGCTTGTGGACATTATGATGAGGGCCTTTGATTAAAAAGAAAGAGTCTCCTGATAGCCTGGCGGTGACATTGCATATCTCGTTGCCTTTCTTTGGATCTGACATCTCTTCACGCAATTCCCCTTTTCTCCACGCTCTGAGAAAAGAAATGGTTTAGTTAAATGAGTGAAAGGTACTTGCATGTCCTCAACCCTTCTGTGGTGAGGTCCCTTGAGACTTGTGATCCTGCTGCCTCTTGTCCATTGCTTTGCATACTGATGGACTAAATGTGGAGGCGTGTGGCTGCCATTAGAGGAGCACAGTATACAGTGATGTGTTCATTTTTCATTAAGCTTTATCTGGCTTCTGCAAGATGGAATATTGCATCAGGATTTCACTTCTACTTTTATTTTTAAAACCCCTCCTGGCATTTACAATTGACCTCCATAAAATTCAATCAAAGTACCCGAGGCAGGGATCTGGTGTCACTGCACGATGAATATAAGATGACAGAAATCACTGTTTGGTGATTTAAATGGCGGAGCCTTATCTTTACTAAGTCTAATTGGCAAGGGTTAATTTGCCCCAACTGCTTCAAGCCAGCAGCATTATAGATTCAAACTCAATTATGTTATATGAAGGGCACATGTACACAGGTTCATCCTCCTCAAAATTTTATATCTTGTATTTTATTACAATATTGAATCACAGAGGGTATAGCAGGGCTTTTCTTGAGAATGGGGGAAATAATCATTATAAATGTATGTAAATGCCTGAAAAAGTCTGTATTAGGTTTGCACATCTGGACATGGAAGAAAACAACATTTTTCTGACGGGAAAGCGGTCTGAACTCTGACTCAGCCACCTTAGGACATCAGCATTGGTGTTTTTAAGCTTTTCCACATGTTTTGTGTGTGTGTGTGTGTGTGTGTGTGTGTGTGTGTGTGTGTGTGTGTGTGTGTGTGTGTGTGTGTGTGTGTTGTTAGCAAATACAATGCCTCCCAATTTGCACTTTTCTGCCGACCACAGACTGTTCCTCTGGATTTTTTCTGTATTTTGTTGCATTCACAACCCTTCCAGGGCCTGCTGCAGAGGATAATCCATCAGCAACATCCACCACAGCATAATGCTCCCCACCACTATGCCACTGTGCAAAATGCTGCCACAAATAAACAAATATTTTACAAACATATACACGATGGACACATATTCATTTAGCTACTAGGCCTCCCAACCTGAAAAAAAACAACAACAAAAAAAAACAGACAGGAATACATCTGACCTGATATGAGGTAACGTGAGTGCTCAACTCTGAGAACAAGAAGAGAACATACAACAGACAAGCTCGGCAATTGCATCCAGCCTGGGCCAAGTTTAGAAACATTGTGCAACTGAAGCACTGGTGTCATCAGTAAAAAAAAAATGACAACACAGATGGTCCTGCTGTCCACAGGGGAAACATCATACAGACTGTACTTGGTTTAAATATAGCATAAGTGATTATATTGGAAAAGAAGCAAGCGATTAATTACTCCAGCACTCTATGAGGGAAATACTTTCCACTTCACACAATGCAGCAGATTAAATGGAACATTTTAAGAAAGGTGAACCTCATAATGATTTTGTTCTTTACCACCCATCTGATCTGATTTTAAGAAATCATGTTTGCTTGACAAATGACAATTTGTTAAAGACATTTCTAATGCTAGATCATTAATATAACTGAAAGAACGAGAACAAAACTAATCCAATACCTGTAAGTTTACTGAGTTAACTTTTTACTCTTATCTACTTGCCACATCGTGTGTACATTATCACGTCTCACACACAAGCTTTTTAATTTTTTTAATGGATGATCAAGAGAGTGAGCAATCGTGAAGCGCATGTACTTTGCACTGATTACGTTTACCAGATAGACTGCGCATTCAGTGTTTGTAAATTAATAGTGTTGAATTTCATAGATGTGATTTTTCAACTGTTATCTCGCAGCTTTCAGATCTCAAGTGTTGCTGAACGCACAAACGCAGATCAAAACTGCTAGAAGAAGAATTACCACGAAATAATCACACAACTTAAACAGGAAGGTAGGAAGTCTAAAAAGTTCTAGCATATAATTGAAGATGATTAGAAGTAAATTAGATAATTTGCTACTTTGATACTTAAGAACCCCCCATCACGCTGAAATATATGTAAAGAAGCAAAAAGACAAACACTTGTGCAGGCAGACACACCAAAGAGTTACATTTTAAAGTGAATTGCTTTGATAGGTTAGGCTGCACTTTAAGACTTTAGCAAATAAATGGACTGTCACTGTTTTTTACTAACTACGCTGATATTCAAAGATGCACACAGCCTTAAAACAGAAAAGTAAAAATGCATTGCTGTCACAGATCATTTATCTGCATGTTATGATTTTGTGTTAAAGAAACAAGTTTGACATTAAAATTTATATTTTGTAAATAACATCAATAAAACCATTCAAATCATGTAATTAATGTAGACGTGTATGTTGAAATCTGAGCGCCATGACCCAATTTTTTTACAAGTGGATACAATAAATAATGTTTAAAATCTTTGGCGTGTACACAAGTAGCATATCATATGCTGTCAGACTGAGAAGCTTTTTTTTTCTTTTTGTACTCTTTATTGTTTTTTGTTTGGTAGGTCACATTTCAGTTACGACAGACAGTTGACAGCTGATGGCACTTTTGTAACTTTATACGTTTGTTTTGTTTTTTGTATTGTATTACATTGTATGCGTTGCTGTAGATGTAAATAAACACACTGCGTGCGCCCCATGTGGAGCTACAGCACTCAAACTATATAGGGTGTGATTGAACTGTCTCGACATCTGACTGCCACTGTCAGCCACAAGGCCTTTGAATTTTTCATCAAAGCTTTTGTACTCAAAACCAGTAAAAGATTTATCACTACTCGACATGAGAAAGTTACTGTCTTTTTTTTCTTATTTTATTTTTTATTTTTTGCAGGCCATTAATAGCTTTTTCTGTGGTGCCAGGACAGCGTGTAATTCCTTTTGACTTCCCTTTCCATTTGCCTGGAGGATGGAACAGTTTAAAAACATTTCTGCACACATGAGCATGGCTAACAAGTAATCTGTCTAATTATGCCAAGGGAGGGGTTCCCCTGTAAAATATTAAAGAGTTTCCATAACCTTTGTTTCACCCTTCCTGTATACAAGCCTCTGACACACGCCTTGCCTGGTAGCTCTATGTCCTCAACTCAGGAGTGCAAACGATTCAAGGTAGCAGACTAAACAAGTGACTGTGATCTTCAACAGTGTCATTTCAAAGGCTATAAGAGGGCAATAAAATAACTTTTAATATGCCATTAATCACATAAGATAATGAAATTACAGAGGTGAGAAACAGTAACACCTTATGAAGTAATGCAATCAGGTAACATAGCCCTAACAGTACAGTTTGATAGTGTCATAGAGCTGTTGATTTAACCTCTATGGCAGTTATTAGATTGCATTATATTGCAATGAACTTCTGTCATTCTGTCCACCTTGAGTAAGTACAAACTTACACTTGCCTCTCTCAGCAAAATTGAAATATTAAAATCATTACAAAGGTGGTATCTATTGTAGGATACTCTGGATTATTTACTTTGTGATTTAAGCAAGAAAAGTCTCAAAGTGCTTATCAGCACTTATCCTTCCCAATCAGTGAGCAACACGTCATGGCATTTTCTTGTAAAGGGATAGTAATTCATCTTTTTTTATATATATAAAAATTAACAGATTACTTCGCTTTAGTCTAAACTGAGCCACACGATGAACACTATTTATAATGTTAAAAGTTAATAAAGCAACAAGATACTTTCCTTTAATAATGTGCATGATCTACCTCCGCATGTACCTACATTAGCAAAGTTTTTACTAATTAGTACATTGATAGATGTTTAATCCCTCATGACTGGACTAACCTGACACTTAGAAAGCACTTAATATTGTAAACAATCATAGTCAGGTGTTGGTATTTGTGGGAAAACACCAGGGAATTGATGTACTTTGTTTGTTTTGTTGTTGTTGTTTTTTTCATTTTAAGCAGCGGCAACACTTTACTTGTAATAAAAATAGGAAGAATGTGGTTGCTGCACAAACAGCGATAGAGTGATCATGTGTAATCACTGTAAAAAGAACAAAAGATTCACTTTCTGTGCAGTGGTTGCAGATAAATCATTGGCAAACATGATGTTACTGTTCTACTGTGACTTATTTGTGATATTCAATAATAATAATAAACCTGTATAGGAAATTATAAGACACTGCAGTTATCTGTGTGCTTTTGTCTTTTTGTTTTGTTTTCAGTGTTGTTACTTTTTGTGTTATGTTTTTCATTTTGCTAACATCTTGCTGTATTTACTGTTTTACCATAGCAATGACACAAGAGCTGCATTCTTCAAAAGACCTACAATCTATCTGAGAGTTACTTCTCCTCATTTGGGGGGATGAGGAGTGGGATGGGAGAGTGTTTCTAGGGTTCAGAGGGATCAGGTGTAAGTATTTGACCACGCACAAGGAGGAGTCTTCCATCCTAAGATAAATAGAGACACCTGGTATCAGCAGGTCATGTATAATAAGCATTCATGATTAATGTCTTGAAGGAAGAATCACCTAAGGGACACTTTAAGCTGATCAAGAAACCAAGCTGTGATATGATGAATGCTCACTTTTGAGTAAAAATACACACTTTGGCACATGGGAGACTTGACTTACTTGGCTAATTGCCTCAGTATATGAAGATGATTCATTTGATCTTTCTGATTTGTTTTTGAACTGGGACACATCAACAACTAAAAAAAAAAAACTTTGAGCTTTATTTTTTAATGATGTTTGACCAGAAATACTGTGCATGTGTGTTGCTTCATGCCATTTGAGTTTCACAACGTGTCATTTTTATGTGCACTAGAGATTATGAAGCAGTCAAAGAGCTGCAATTACCTCCGGCAATCTGGTGTGTTTTTTTTTTTTTTTTTTTTTTTTTTTATATAAACCACAACGGCTCATTCATTCTGGTTCCAAGTCATTCCTCAGGCTCAGTGTGGCATAACATAAACACATACATCATCCACAGAGCTCAGCCACTCTAAATACCTCTTTGGTGGTGCACCTTTTTGATAATGAGCAAAACTCAAGTTCCCAATGCAATGTTCAGTGACAGTCAAATGAGATGAGATAGAGAGATTATCTCTCTCAACATCTGCTCATCAGCTATCTGTTAATGTGCAACAAGACACAGGAAAGTCACAGTCAAGTCATATATTACATATTTGGAATGGATAGTTGACTTATATAATGTAGCAACTCATTCCTCCTAAAAAAATATGTTCATGCACCACTTATTTGCAACATTAAATACCATGCTGGCCTGAAAATAAGCCATTACATTTGAAAGACCCGAGGTGGTACTACTTTTGAGAGCTAGACATTTACATATTTGCGATATTAATATTCTTTTTAGGAACACCAGTGCAACACTGGCTCCTAGAGTGTTGCATTATGGATTGTTTGGAGCCTTAACACTGCTAGATTAGCAAGTTTTTAAAGAGTGTGTATAGTCTTTTTGTAAGAGTTAGCCAGTCCTTAGAGAGTTCAGCTCACCTACTATAACCTGCGGGAGTTTCTGATGGCTTATGCAACACATTAAATTAATCCTATTGTGGAAAAGTAGAAAATGTCTTCTTGACAATGACAAGGGACCAAATTATTTGCAAAAGACTTGCCGGAGTCACAGATGGTGAAGAGGACTCTGACCGCTTTGACAGGAGAGGGCAAGTATGACACAGATTACTAATAGATAAGATACACAAATAAACGTGGGGTTCATCTTTCGCTAAAGTATTTCATGTTTAATATTTAAGAGGGAAGACTTTGGGGATTGAATAATCGCCTCTTTGGACTGATAGCATCTCAGGAAATATTTCTAAGAACAGACTAATCTAAACCATTCTGTATCTTCAAAAACGTTTGGTGTGTCAAAAGGGGTGTCATCTTAAATTAAGATCGTCTTATATTACAGAAAATACTGAATTTTTTGAAAGAAAGGTAATGCTGTCCCAATAAAGTATTCTCTTTCCCCCCCAAATATTGTTGAAGCACAACAATTCAATATCCATTTGCACATCTAACACATGACTACTTCTTTGCGATGATTTTAACGCACTCAAAGCAGTTGGTTCAGGTTAGGTAAAGATTGTGGTGTTTGATAAATGTTGATAAAGTCAACAGGGACATGAAGCACAAGACAGCATACGTTATGAACTCCAACCACAAACGGTCCCTACCCTCAATTAAAGTGTTATTAGCCTACACAGAAGTTATGAACTCAGGTCTCTGGTGTCGCCACGCTGCACTTTTCATTCCAACTATCTGCATTCAACGACATAGGACCTGCAAAAAACTTAGTGAACACAATCAAGGCAGTACTTACCTTAAATGGCAAAACAAATTTGTTTTTTTATGAATGTAATTTCTAGAAGACAGACTTCACAAACTTGATACCATATAAAAAATGACGTAAAAGAACTAGCACTATTATTACTGCCTTTCTACTGTGCACAAATGGAGAAAATGTTGTTACATCTATTCCATTTTATTGTAATCTTGCTCTCTCTCTCTCTGTCTCGCTCTCGCCCTCTATTTTCCAAAAATTCTAAAAAAAAAAAATCAAACAAACAATCAAACAAAAAACAACAAGATGTATTATTTGCCCATCTATTCCCATTTCTCAAAATGCCCGGCCTCCTGTTGGTTTTAGGGCTGGGGTTCTTTGACCACCACCATGTCTGCAATTCCTCCCACACAGGAGAGAATGGCATGACATTTACCAGAGCTGCAAGGCGGTAATACATTTTTTTTGAAATGGCACGGCTGGAATATACAAGGCTGAAAGGACCCATGCTGGGCCCCACTGGGACTCCTTCACACAAGCCTGCTAAGCCCATTCAGATGGGGGCAGTAATTACAGGCATGGAGGCAAAGCTGAACTAATTCATACAAGGTGTAAAGCATTCGGAGACCAAATGTCGGTCAGTTTACTGTTGGAACACATGTTATATGTAACCATAACCATTATGACCAAAGATGTTTGTGACAGCTCCACTGATTTACAGTGACCATAGTGACCTGAGTTTTTAAAATGATCAATCTCATAATGACTTCATCACCATGAATTTAAATGGAGGTGATTAATTATACACACACACACTCACATCGAGCACCACGGATTTTGAGAAGGAAGTTAATCACAGAGAGCACTGAAATACAGAGTAGTAGTAGTAGACGGATTTTTAAACTTATCCTCACTGGCCAGTGGACACGGTTTTACTATTCTACAGTATGAAGAAGCTTTATCGACGCATCTTTATTGCACCACAAAACAGACAAGATTCCCACCTGTAATTGTGAGCTGGTGCTTAGAGGTGTGCGCTGCGACAAACTATAGCAGAAAATACTTGAGTTGCAATCACGTCATCCATTATTTAGAGTCGCACAGACAAAGCCAATGAATTTGCCTAACACTGTGAAGTATATTTATTTCCATCGACAGGCATTTGTCCGTGAAAATATTGTTTGGAGAACACCACTGGGAGCAGTAACCTCCAGCTCAAAGGCCATATTTTCTGATTTTAATTGGATGTCTTCACAGTAGCACTGAGAGAGGCCTCTGTTGCAAAACAAAGGAGGAAACTAAGAATACCACTGCCCTTTCATTATTCCCATAAACACTACAATTGCTCTACAGTGACATGAGAACTTTTCCAAACTCTGAATATCACCCAAGCACTTATTAACGGAAGTTACAATTGAGAGGAAACTAGTTAAGAAATTGTTTTGTTTTTTTTTCCCCCTTCCTTCATGAGTGAGTCATGCTCTCTTGAATGTCAGTCTGTCTGTCGGCTCATTTTGTTGTTTAAGTAATTTCAAATGTCTGAGACAGCATCCAAAAACATCATCTCAGTAGGGTGGCACTGAAGCAGTCATAATCAAAATCACATCTCAGCGTCTTTGATAGGAAAGCTGACCCCCCTGTGAACAAGGAAATCAATCTCTTTGACTGGCACTGAGCTGTTTTTTTTTTTTCTTTACATCAGTATAAAAACAGTTTATTATTTTTCCAAGGACTTTTTTTCATTTGCATTTATTTTGCTTTTTTACTTTTAATACACTTTCACAACTGTTGAAATGTATTTGTATCTATAAAAAAAAGCGATGGTTTGAAATAATCTGTTCTTCATCAGATACAGGCCTCTGTGGCCTCTCTTTGATACGCCGTGTTAGCAGCAGAAGCCAGTAAGGAGGAGTGCAGGTATGTGTGAAAGTATGTATGGGAGGAAATGAGAGGTGGCAAGTGTTCAAATGAAAGACTAATAACACGAGTGAGAAAGAGAGAAAAGGGAGAGACTTACTTACTTACACCTGCAAGATTCTTGTCAGCCTAAATCATATCACGTAGATGTATGATCTCCTCTGACTCATTTTTTCCCACTTAAATGAAACTGGGATCATGCAGTGATGGAAGAAGTATTCTGGTATGATTCTACATACATATACTGTTACAAGTCCTGCATTTAATATATTACTTAAATAAACGTGCATATTATCTGCATATATCGGCGGATTAATTTACTTCAATAAGAATAATCATATTGCTTTCTTACAAGCAACATAATCTTGTGGCAGCTCGAGATGGGGCTACTTTTAACTTGTTATCATAGTGTTTGGTCGTTCAATCTAGAATAATTATATTTTGTGAAGTGCTCATATGTGTGCAGTCTTAACTTGCTGAGTAACTAGAGCTTTCCAATAAATATGAGGAAGTACAATGTGCAATATTTCCATCTGAAATGAAGCATACATAAAGTGATAATACAATTTTAACACTTAAATCTGCAGTATTATTATGACAGCATTACTTCATGACAATTTTAGTTAATTGTTTGGTTAATTTTGACCATCATTTTTTGGAAAGACTGGTGTAAATCAAACAACCAATCAGGCTTAGCTAGCACGAAACCAGCCAATCACAGTGCCTCTGTTCAAGAGGAGAGAAATCACTCTGCTGGAAACACAGTTTTACAGTGGTGTTACGAAGGGAAGCTTCTTCCATGACAGAGGATCAGTTTTCCACATCTGAGTCAGATATAGCTAGTCCAGTAGGGCGGACTTAAATTTGCTACAGTATTTAGTTTTTCATAGTTCTTCTTAGTTCTTATTAGTAAATGTATTTAGTATCATTCCACCAAAGCGGCAGGTGAGCTCCAGCCAAACTGCTACACTGTACAAACCAACAACAGATGTTTTTCCTCTTACAACGTTTTAATATCTTGTGGTATAATGTTACGTTATTTCTCGGATTGTGACCTCATCTTCATCGGTTTGAGCCACAAATGCACCTAGTTGGATAATTTACCTCGAATCTCTGACTTTGTGTCAGTTTTTCAAGAAAAATCTTACACGATACTGGAAATTAGACCCAGGTCTAACCCTGACACTGATCCTCTGCTGACAAATACAATCCTATCAAGTTCATTTAGTGGAGGTGTTGTCCATCCTAAGTTATGCGCTTAATGGATAGGGTATAGGGTTTCAGGTTCCTGTTGTTGCGGAGGTTGGAGGCCTTTAAAAGCCACCGTGAGCTAGTTATTCAGCACTGATCCGCTTCCTGGCTGTAATGAATCTTACCATGGGGTTTCGCTGGAAAGTAACCCAAAGAGTGACAGCTTCAGAACGAATAAGGACAAAAATTCTTTGTCATACAATAGCATAAATGTGTCTGGTAAACCCTAGAGTGTGCAGAGGTGAAATAAAACAAGTCGATCCAGTATTAAATTATGAGATCGTGAAGGATATTTGGCACATGGTGTCACAAATACATATTTCATCAACAAAGGCACTACATTGGTTAAATATATCTACTCTATTAATATAAATAATACCCAGTCATTTTTCAGCTTCTTTGAGGATATTCTGTTGAATATTCAGGGTTTTTGGACAAAACATGAAGTTTGAAAAATGTACCCTGGACTGGATTTTACACTTTTATGATTTATAGACGATTAACAATTAATTGAGAAAATTAATGGCAGATTATTAGACAATTAAAATAAATCATTATTATGGGGCGGTGTTTAGCTCAGTTGGTAGAGCAACTGCCCCATGTGCGAAGGCTCAGTCCTTGCTGCGGAAGCCCAGAGTTCGAATCTGACCTGTGGCTCTTTCCGTCATTTCCCGTCTCTCTCTCCCTGTATTCCTGTCACTCTTCAGCTATCTCTATCAGAAATAAATCTTGAAAAGGCCAATAAATAAATCATTATTGTTCATAATTTCCTACAAAGTCTAAAAGTTTGAACCTACTTAGAATTGATTTATGGTGAGGTTAAGATAATAAAAGAAAAAGTGCAGAAATACAGAAACTTCTGAAATGATCTAAACAACAGCAATGCTAATATTATATCAGCCCATAAAAAAATGCTTAAACAAACTAGTGACCCATGTCTTAAAGTGAAATACACAACGCAATAAAATAAATTCACAGCATGGTTCATATATTTATAAAATACTGTGTTGTTACTATATCATATAAGTTGGAAGAAGAAACAAGAAAAACACCTTAAATTTAGTTAAAGCTGTGTAACGTATAACACTGGATAGAGCTGTATGTGACTCCATTTTGGTGTTGCATGATATAGTGACACACAGAATCAAATATAATGAGCAGTAAAATTTTTATTCTGTCAGAACTCGAGCATAAGATAATCCATAAAAAAACACATGAAATGTTAATAGATTTTAATGATTGATGCAAAGATAATTGGAATGTCAGAAATGAAAAAGTATGGAAGAACAGAGGTGTTTTGGAATATAATAGTTGAGCTGGTGGCAGGGATTCAATCAAATTATAGCCATCGCAACGTGATATGAAAATTACTCCTCTTGATAACGCTAAATGATGAAAACCTAAAAAAATCTAACTGCAATTGAATTCTACTCTTTTTCATTCTTGACCCTGAAGCAGTTACATAAAAAATGAATGATGGATGGATGGATAATATAATGTACTGTATATCACTGTGCCTGTAAATGCCAGATCAAATAAATGTAGGCTACTTTCAGTCAAGTTCAGACAAATTCAGGTACTTGAATAGAAACTATCTGACTCTCAATAATAAAGGAATCTGAAAACAAATACATAGAGCTCTGCTCTAATACAGAAATATTGGTCAGAAAGCATCATGTTAATCAGTGCAGTTCCGAATAAGAAAGTATTATTGTGCACAAATATATGTAAAACCAAAGTATACATATTAATACTTAGTGTATACACTGGAGTCTTCTGACCCTACCACGACCACATACACTGGAGATATTTCCTTGACAACAAAGAGCCAATTCTACCGAGTATGTATAATTTAAGGCCCACTCAATAGCCAAGGGTGAAACAAGCATCACCTCTCTAGTATTTAAATTAGCTTTACTCCCTAGTCATTTGAATGCAATAAATAGGTCAGGTGAAGCTAAATTGATTGAGACAATCCCATGGGTTGTTGGACGAGCCTTACATGTACTATAGCTTTGGTATATACGTTGGAGTAAGTGTTCATCCAGTGAAGAAGCTCAGAGGAAATTTACTTGCTAATTGAATTTGGTCACAATTTAATCCAAATCCAGACCTTGGGTAGACTTTCTAGGGCAGAGGTTCTCAAGCTACGGGGCTGAACTGAGTGGAGAATTGAAGTGGGAAACAAGCACCTTGTCTACTTACTCTAACCTTTAAATGCCCTGAAATCACTTTTCTTTTTCCAATCTGCTTCTTAATATGAATGATAGGGTTGTATAATTACACACCATTATCTCCAACTTTTGGGTAATTCATATGAGCCATTTCTGTACTACCCCCCTACCCCCTCCCCTCGCCTTTCCTCACTGCTTTGAAGTGGGTGGAAATCAGCTGGAAACAGGTGATGTCACATACTTCTGTGAACCAAGCAGGATTGTGTGGTTGTTTGTTTACTGTCAATCAAATCTGATGAAATCACAACAAAATGCAGTCCTAATTAAGCAGATTAGCTCTAATCTTTTGAACTTTTTTCTCTCACAATGTCAACTCTGCTTAGTTAGTCATGCACATTTAATGCTACAGAGAAATGCTTAAGATTTAAATAAAGGTTTTAAGGGCAGCTTCATCAATGTCAATGGACATATGTCGTAGAGTGGTTCACAAGTTAAGTGTGTCATTCGTCACTTTGCTTTGAGTTACTATTACTGAGTGTCTCCTCTATTAAAACAAGAACAATGTAAGACAAAACCTGACCTGAAGGACTTTCCCTTCAAAACTTGGTAGATGCCCTACAAACAGCATACACAAGCATGAAGCAATATACCTAATAAGAACTTACTGTCAATCACAGAGCAAAATGCCTCCTTGAACAAATTGCTATTCTTGTCACGTCACGCTTCTTGTACTGTACAATAACACTGCAGAGCAGAGCGGCAGGGGTGTCCTACTTTAATAAATGAGCTGAAAGCTCGTATGCTTGCAAAGAAATCACTTGCTCCAGAACATCAGAGCTGCAAATGTCCTTATGTAACTACACAATGTTGTGACAAAGTACATTTGAGACACATTAGCGGGCTCAAGGTAGCAGAATGATTTCTCTTATGAAGCCTCATTTCTGAATTTCGATCATATTTTGCTGCATAGACACTCATGGGCACCTCAAGATTGTCTTCAGGTGTGTTACCAACATCATTTCTATACAAATTGTTAGTATAATTATTAGAAAAGTACAGTTCAGGGAGATGAACATTGACTTCAAGAAGGGACTGAATGAGACGTAGCTCTCCTCCACATTGATGTTATTGACTCATGTTTCTCTATATCTAAACAAAGTTAATGACTTTTACACAGACCTGGAATATGTAAAGGGCAGTAGGCAGATGGGCTGATGGAAATTGATGACAGGTTTAGGAGTCATTAGTAATGATAGCTTCTGGCAGCAGAAGTTCTAAAGAGTGGCCCTGTGAGGCTGATCTGCTGTATTGGCTGCCTGCAAGCCTCCATCATGAAAACATCATGTGGCAGGGACCTACTGTGAAACTCTATGTACTAAGGCATCGATATGCAGTAATTGTCTGCACTGCATGTTCAAAACCTCAGATAGTATGATCAGTGCTGGTTGCTGAGCAGTATTTTCACAGTGCCAAAACTATTAGAGTCATTAGTGGCCCTGCTGTGGTGCAATCTTTAGTCTATCCGGAGGGTGACCATTTGGGAATTGCAGAAACGCAACTAAGCTGTAAAATTACATTCCATATATTTGTTTGGATCTTGTCTTGATTCAAAGCTGAATTGCTTTGTTTCCACAAACAATAACAATTAGTTTTTACAGTTGAGCTGTTCAGAGATTTGTTGTTATGTTTCCTTGACTGTTTTAAAGACTTCACTTGATGTTATGGCTCCATTCTAGAGACATTTTGTTGGGGGACTTTATGGCCCTCTAAGCAAACAATCGTTTAAATTCAATTAAGACTATGAAATGGCACCATTGAAAACATTCTTTTTAAAGCTTTGTTTTTGTGTAGTCTTGACCTATGTGCAATGACTATATCCAGCTCAGTATATACTGCAGATGACAGTAGGTTAACTCTTCAGTGTATGTGCTGTGAATAAAATGGAATCATTAGCACAGAGCTCAACATAATGAGGAATAAACAATAATGGGATGAACCCACTGTGCTTCTGCCCATCAGAGAATTTCATAATTAGCAATTAGCGGTCATTGTATTATAGTCAGTGCAACTAAAATCTGACTGAAGTGTCTACACTCACTTACCTATCCTGAGGCATTGCAAATAAAATACCCCACTGGATTCAGACGTGATTAATGTCTGTCGCAAGAAGGGCTGCAATGGCAGATTAGGCATGATTATGAGTGGGCTCATTTATTTTCAACATGTCATTATCTTTTACAACATTGACTAAGCAAATGGCCAGAGTGTGTTTATGAGTACGCAGTAAGCAGTGTTTTCCTGATCATTAATAGTTTAGCAAAATAAAAAAAAAAAGTAAAAAGAGTTGATGAAGGAAAATTGTCTCACAGACAGGTGCAATAAAGCATAGAAATCTTAATACAGTAAATTAAGTTACATTTAATTGTCATTTAACTATTTTGAAAAGTGCTTTTGTCATCAAATGAAACCTCTGCATTGATATTAGAAAATTATATAAGACACAATAATGAAATCTGTGAGCACTGATAACATTTGCTGCTGCTGCCCAAGAAATGATTAACAGCGCCAGCAAACATGTGCAGTATAATTTCTCAAGATACAAAAAGTAAGTCTTGAATACAGGACTTATTACTACAAGAATTAAAAAAAAAACAATTAAAAGAGCTAAGAACAAATAATTAAAAGATGACCTTTGTGACGCAAAACATGTAAAAAAGAAAATTATAATTGTATCATGCACTGTATTCGCTAGAAGGTCCGATCTTCACCTTGAGCACGCTCTCATATTCTCCCATTGTGCCCCTGATCCAACAATATCATTATCAAACATCTTGTATCTTGTCCTCATTAATTCTAGTGTTTTCACTTTGTCTTCAAAAACTTAATTATGAAAACAAAAATGTCGAACAGCGTTTTCCCTGTATTACCAGGTGTCTTGTCATTTGACCATTCTGATCAATTTTGATGAGCCTGTTGAGCAAATGTGAATAATTGATAACTGTTTTCCAATGGCTTGATTGTCACAAACCAGGACAAATAGAGTGGAATCGAATCATAAAATATTCACTCAAGTGTTGGCCTGAAACTTATTAACTCCAGAGTCATTTTACATGGATGTAGGAGTAGAGTTCTCCTGCAGACAAGTACCTTGACCATGAACTCTGAGGTGAGACGATAACAAATAAGTGTGTTGAAGAAATATGTCATGTGTTTGGTTGCTTTTTTAAGGTTTGTTTGTTGTTTTTTTTTACCCTCACAGCATGCATCACAGCTGAAGAATGTCGACCAGATATGATCAAGGCATTCACGCCTCCTAAAGTACAGCGGCCGGTAAGCCTCAAGGTCAAAGTTCAAAGAGAGTTATCTCTAGCAAACACAAGCCTTCACTCTGTCCCTGACATTTCTTCTATTTGGTGCTGCAACATTTTTCACAGTGATTGTATTTTGGTGTATTTGTAAACACCTCTTGCAACCCTTCCACTGAGCATCTCACATTCAACAAATGTAGCAACACAAACCATAAGCTTTCGCTTCCAATAAACATCAACCTGCATAATAACAATATCACCACGATCGCTCCCAAAGTGTAACAGACTGATCTGATTACAGTTTTTCAAATGAGCTAAACTGCACAGGTGTTTCATGTCTTCATGTCTAAATGTGGAAGTTTAAATATTCCATCCCATGGATTTGGGTGGCCAGATATATCCTGCCCCTCCCAAACCCAATTATTTATGGTAGAACTGGATTCAAAATAATAGTTGAGTTTAATCTCATCCTTTACATCATGATGACTTGGTGCCATCTACTGTTAATAAGGAGATCATATTGCTTGGGGATGTTGTGCATTTTAAAAGCAACTCAGAATAGGGCAGCTTATATTTTTAATAATATAATATTTGAATATGTTCTCTATTTAGCCATCTTTTGTTTGTATTGTTTACTTTTTTTTTCTTTCAAAGAAATCTTTATTTATGGCTGACACCACATCAGCATACTCTTTCTAAAAGAAGAAACATTTCTCTTACTGCATGCTAAACATTAAACAGAACTGACCAAACAAAAAAAAGACTACATGGATCTGACACGAACCTATTTTAAATCAATATAATCGCTATTTTTTAATGGGCTTGTTGTGTTTCCAAACAATGGAAACACAACAATATACATAATTAATACATAACATAACATATAATGTATAATTTTGTAGTACAGCTGGACAATATTAAAGGCAAGCCTCATGTTTGCCTCAAACGACTCACAAAAGCAGCACAGGCCTACTGTATAATACAATTTTTACAGACGATGCCTCCTCAGAATTTCAACATGGCACCTCCCTCAACGAGTGTGTGTTGCCACCACGGACAAGTTGGATTGTGGGAGTAAGGTATTCATTAGCATATCAGTGACACAGATTAACATACATTAACATATATTACGGCTGAATTAATCATGGCATGTGGTAGAACTTGGAGAGGCATCTGAAAACAGTCTGCTCTGAAGTTGATTCAAGGAAGAAAGCATAGTAATGGCATAGTAATCCTGTGCAGCTCCAAACTCATACAGCATGTACAGTAGCAGGCTATGATATCTGTGCTCTCACATACAGCTCATTCATTGATTTTTCATATTCAGCATCTTCCATTTCCTTGTTGCGGCTGCTCTACTTATTAGTGAGGGATTTGGTTGTAATTTAGCTGTACTATTTTTTATGGACTTGTTTTCCATTGATAAAATGATACACTGTCTGGTCTATGTCTGGCTTTCATGACAGACAAACGTCTCCAAATTGAATTCCTAATGTAAGCTGGGAAGCTGTGATCTGTACTGCAAAAATCACTGATGATAATAATGATAATAATAATAATAGGAGATTTTGAATCCATTCTCACCATGTGGACCAAGAGATAGCAACAAACCAGCTATTCACAGTTGCGACTGGCTACTCAGTTAGCATTCACTGATTTAGTTTCTCAACCTTGAGGTTAGAATTTGATTTTCAGGTGGAGATCTTCATAAGAATTACATTTTTTGACACTATAAATATGCAAGCGATAAAATAAAATCCTTGAGATAGATTTGTGCTCCTACATGCTCATGCATTGCATTCATTTATGTATATTTATCATATTGTACGTATGAATTTTAGAAGAGTTGTCATTTTATTCTATTTTCGGTGAGACTTTGTTAAATATTTGATTTCCTGTTTCTGTTCATCAATGAGCATTGTTCCTGAACATAAAAATTCACATGGTAACCCCTGTGTCAGATAGAGCTGCTCATGAGAATTTTGAGACCTTAAAATGCAGTCACGGGTCAAAAATCGCATAAAAACAGTTCCTTTATTATGTGAATTACCTCATAAATGAAAAAAATAAATGGTCCATCCTTTCCATTGACGGAAGAAGACTTATAATCATTGAATAAGGACATGTTTTATATGAATCACATATCAATCAACTGAAAGTCCCTCTGCAGCCGCAAATCCAAACCCCTCTCAGCAAAGGTAGAGCAAAATATATAAAATGAATTGATAAATAAAGTGAGGGAGTCTCAAAGTGGGGGGATTAAACTAACACATCAAATGTCACTGATTCTATTATCAGCATTTTGGTCATGGCTATTTTTGTGGTTTGCTATCTCCCTGGAACACACAGCTGGGGTCCTATCTAGGTACGAACACAGATTCTGCCTTGGGCCCAGGTAGCACATTATGTGGCAGAGCTCTTGGAGATGAACACTAAGCAGATAATGTCATTCCGTCCAATACTCATCATTAACTCCTGACTGCCAGGCATATTGTTAAAGCCCTTTTTGAGGAAAGTCCATATCATTGGTAGTATGACTCAGGTCCTGACCGCCTGTTCCACTCAGTTAAGAGTAATATGAATAGTTTCCTTTTAAACACTACTTAAACGGCCCTCAAAGTGCTCTTAAAATTGTAATGTAATGAAAACGCCATGCATGAAACTGGAATGCAAGTGCCCGAGCGGCTAGTATCACTTGAAAAGGGCCATTTAAAAAGGCAAGCTGCAGTACTTGATGGACAGCTTCTTCTCTATGTTGCGACGTGGAAAGGAGCTGACAACTCGAATTATATGGTTATTACACGAGTCCAGTCTGGCTGTATGGACCTGCTGACACCTCCACAATAAACATGACCCATCACACACCAAGCTTTTAGCCAGTCAAAAGCACGGGCATAATGAAAAGCAACTTCTATTTTACTTTACCCTGAGTATCTACTCAAGCCTGTTCTTAATGTTTTAGATAAACAAAGTGCAGGAGCACTGTAACAGTGACATATTGTTTTAATTTAAACGTCAGGTTATAATATGTATAAATGAGTCAGGACAGATAAGTTGGCTTCTTTTCCCAACTAACTCACAAATCCTGCTCCATGCCAGTGAGATTCACAATCTCCTCTGCTGCGATTATGTACAGATAAGACTCTTGAGTCATTTGTATTAAACATTAAACAATGTTAGCAATCTGGCTGTCCAGTGTCCTGACAGGTGAAAATGGTTAACTACAGGAGTGCCCAATAAATAATATTCAGAGAACATAAGCTCAGATGATCCTAATGCACATTTTCCAACCATAGCTTTCCATTAAACCCTTTCAGCGAATGTATTTAATGAATCCCATGTGATTTATTGAGTAAAAAAACAAATAGGTTCAAAATAAGAAAGTAAAAACGTCCACGCAGCTTAAAAACACAAGCACAGAGTGGACAATGTCCCCCTTGTGCTCGTGCTTGTTAAATAATTCACACCGCCTGGTGTAATTGCAGTTTTTAAAATCATTAATTTATAATAATTGATGACCTCAAGGGCCATGTCTCACACTATTAGTCAGGTGAATTCAAACACCTTTGCTGCCTAGCATAGTCCGGCACCATGGACCACATTTATTCCTTTCTGAATGATTATTTCAGCACCCACAAGAGGTGAGAAACTGTGTGTGTGTATAGAGGAAATGTCTCAAATCCAACATTTTGTTTATGAAAACGTCTTATAACCTCAAGTTCACCTCCAAAACTGAATTCAAAGTTCAAAATGGTCGATCTCTCCTTTCAGAAAGTCTGCTCTTAAAAAAAAAAAAAAAAGAAGATATCTAAATACAGTGCATTACCTACTGCAGGGAGTTGAAAATCATTGCATGACTTGACCTGAGGTAATGATTTTTCTTTTCTTTGTTTTCATTTGCCAAAATAGATACAGACATTTTGGAACAGAACCCTACATTTCATTATTCAGATGCAGGTCTGGGTAAAGAAAAAGAACAGCTAATCAAATGCATACAGAGAATAAACATATCCATCTACACAAGTGTAAACTGTTGTTTAAAATGAGGAAAAAGCCCCAAAACGCTGGAGGTGAGGGGATTTCCTGTTTTTTTATTGAAGCACCTGCCCCTTCAGAAGGCTCTGCATTTCCCTACTGAAATGGGTTTATGAGTTTTACTTTGGGCCATCTCTGTCCTGATCAAAGCATTAATAATGCATCATGCCATACACACTGTTGGTACTAATGTGACAGAAAGAAGAATATAGTGACAATATCAAAATCAAAGACATGTCTGAATATGCTTACAGTGTATTTTTGCAGTCTTTTCCTAAAAGTAGACAAATTGTTTTCACTGGAGATGTTTGAAAGAATGATATTCAGAAAATAGATGAACTGCTCTATACTCCCTGTTACAGTGATTTCATATGTATCACTGAAAGTGTGTCACTTTCAAGGCTATCATTGTTGATATTCAGAATAGGTCATTTGTTATTCCGAGATAATGCTTTAACCATGACAATACCCAGCTCGATATATCTCAGCAGATCTTTTCAAAAGAAACTGTAAAATATGCCTTTTGGTATATCCTGCTCACATCTGACATGGTGGATGGAATCTATGGTGTTTCGAGTAACTCTTCTCACTTCCTTAGGGGAACGATTTATACATCACACAATACCAGAACCAGGAGAAGGCCTGACAGCCTCAGAAATGGGAATGTCAGACATCTGACTGAGGTTTTTATGCCAGTTTTCTGGTTGTATCGAGTTCTGTGGTTTGGGCCAGGGAATACTGAGGCCTTGGAGAGATTCAATACAGACATTTTGTTGATGTTCTCAGAGAAGGTCCGTTTGACATTTTGACACTACTTCCATTAGTTTAGTCTATTTCCACCACTGGTGTGTCAGTCAAAATGGGAGAGTTGCTTGAATCTCATGTCTGAATATCTTAATCATGCGTGAAGGTCCGTCAATTAATCATCAGACTATGGACCTTTATTAAACATCCAATTAAACCAAAAAATGCAACACCCGAGTGCAGGATTTTTACACAATAGCTATTTTCTATATGATTAGAGTTGACATTTAGGTTAGGGTAAACAGTTTCAAATAAGCAAAAAATGCTAACAAATATGTGAAATGAAATTACATGTTTAAGGGAAATTGACACAAAAATTAAAGACAGTTTACCAAATTAGTACACAACAAAATATCCCTGTTATAATATTGACAAGGAATAAGTGTTACAAATAGTATCCTAAGATTAAACTGTGATCTCTCAAGAGGTCTGACAACTGCATCTAAACATTTTCCTACATACCTTAAGTGCATTCCAACACTACATGCCTCTGCAGAACAACCTTGCTGTTTGCCAGCTTAGGGGAAGGGGGGATGGTGCCCATGATGGTACATACTGGCTGAAATTATATGCAAGGCCACCATTCTAAAGAATTTAACAAAAGGGACATCCAGTGGCGTAGCATGGCATTGAAATGGCAGTCTTGGCCTTGCTTTGTTTGACATGTCACAAGATGGCAACGCAGTATCTCTTAGCCCCTAGAGGTCATGGAGGATGGATGCACCACTAATCTCTGACACTCACTCTGGGATGGGGGGTGCAAATCGACACAAACTGGGGCTTTAGATAACTTTGCTATCCACCAGTGACCTCAAATGCAGAGACATCTCTTGGCCCCGCTGTGCTCTGTCAACCAAATCCTTCTTACTGCTTCGTGGCTTCAGACAAGGAGATGTTGCCCGCCCCACAAGGATAAATCCCAGCCAAGAACAGACTATATATTAATCTGATATTGTCTTTTTTGTCTTTTTTTATTGTTTGGGGAATAATGCAGTGGAAAGCAATGATTGATCGGAGGGCTTGAGAGACTTTTATATTGTCAAATCGGTCCACTTAGAGATCCATGGATGTTTCTCTGGGGGACATGATCTCACAAATCCAAAAGAACAAAAGTGCAAAAGTGTCATCATGTGCAAGTGTTCCTGAGTGTTTCCTCTCAACACTGAAGAACAAAAAGTACAAACATCGAAACCTGCTAACTCACTGTTGGACAATGATTCCATCAATAAAACACTGACTGACTGTCCGCTTATCATATAATGCTTCTTTCTCAATAGAATATGTCTATGCTGCTCATACATTTGGTAATTATGCAGATTTAGGCATCAAATCATGGCATACAGTTCACAAACTGAGCTTGCAAATGTCTCCAGTATAGACTCTGGTGGATGGATAAATAGTGACCCAACTGCATCTGCCACTGTGCCCCAAGAGGGAATATTATCAGGAAGGTTTGTGGTTTCATTGATTTCAAGACTGCAATCATCCCCATCTGATGTAGTGGGCTGAGGGAGGATAAGTGAGACTCGGCAGTCTTTGGACCAGCTCTGTTTGACAGTGGGACAAGTTTGAGATAACAGTAACAATCTACCAAGTGAGTTTAAAAAGTTATTTCCTGTAACCACAGGATGCCAAATCATTGCCGCTTTGTTCTCAACAACTGTCTAAAACTGTTTCTAATTAGACCATGTGTGTGTGAGGTACAAAAGCATCATCCAGATGCCTTTATTTGGTCTATTTATTTGGCTTTTATCCTAAAATGTACATTGTTTCTTTTGGGTTTCCATAATTAGTATTCTCTTCTAAAGTGGTTTATGTTTTCTTTTTCACTTTTGTCCGTCAGAGCACTTTCATAGAATGACCCTATTTCAATACTCTTCAGCAACAAAAATTGCATAAAGTACAAAACATCTTTAATGGCCCTCGATGGAAATTATCTCTGTACAAGTCTCTAATGGTGCTGTCAGGAGTGAGTTTCAAACCATTAAGCAATTTGCGGTGAATCAGGGCACACAAAAATAAATTGAATTCACACTAGCTGTGGTTGAAAGTTCTCAAGACAGATGGAGAAGAATATGCTCGCACAGTTTTTCTGAAAGAATAGGCTCAGGGAAACCAAAGCTCCACGATTTTTGGTTTTATAAATGGCTTAATGAATGATGATGTTAACTTCAATGGTCTTTCCTCGTTTTAACCTGCCATGACGCATCGACATTTCAATCGACTATGCGAATCCCAAAAGTAAAAAAAGGAAAAAATTCCATTGTCTCTCTTCGTCCTTCATTCATCATGTGCGTATTTAGGTTTTAGGTCAAATTTAATACTGAAAATGTGCCACGAAAACCCTCAAAACTTTTGGCGCTTCAACATCTTTATGATTATAGCGAGTTTATATATAGGGTACATGATACCCACCATAAAAATAAACATGATGAATTAATCAGTTGCGCTTTAATGGGTAAGTATTTATGGATGTGGTTTCCAAAGCTTACTACGCCTATGTGCTCTGCCGTGCCAGACCTCAATCCGCAAACCTCTGGAAGCAGCGAAGAGGATCCTTATTTGTGTCCTCTGGCATTGTTGTACTATTCTTACTGTATGTCAGTAGCACAAAGAGAAAAAGCTTAGGAACTACTTCTGCAACCTAATTTTCATCCTGAAAATAACTACATTAAGTGCTACCTCAAAAGGAGACCACACAAAATATTTTTTCTAAAAAATTATTAAAGAAATGACAAGTTTAATTTCCTAATGCAGGTTTTTCATAAAGTAGATACATTTCCCCTCCGACAGAGGTACTCTTGTCAACGTTTTTTTTTTTTTTTGCTGTCAATATTAAAGCCAATCCAACGATCTTTCATGAAATATTAGTCACCCAAACATATTATTAATAATAAATTATATTAATAATTCAACAATTTACTTTTTTTTAAATCACATATTACTTATAATGAATTGTATTATTCTCTGTAACACAAATACAGTTTACTTTCATCTAGTGGCAGCATATGCAGTTCCTAAATTTGTTATATTTTTTAGGCATGAATTATTTTAAAATCAACAAGTTGCTCTGGAAATACAATAAAAATGAAATAAAATAAAATGAAGTATTATCCAATGAATCTTAAACTGGTCTGACTATTAGTCTGAATAGAAAATATTCTGCAAAAGAAATTTCAGAAGAAAAAATAACTCTTTTGAGGATCTTTAATATATTACACATATACAAGCCTTTTTTGCTAAATGAATATTGTGAAGTCAAGGTGCCCATCCTGCTACCAAAATCACATGCACGCACACGCACACACAGCTACAGAGCATACATAGTTCACCACTGTAACACGGATAGAAGAGCAGCGCAAACGTCCTGGCTGCATTTTATCTCCCCATCAAAGACTCAGCAGTGCGAGCCAGCAGCTCCTCACTACTAATGAACTTCCCAAACTAACAGTAGTCACCCAGCTAGGTGACAATATCACCAGTCAACACAAACAATCAATCGCTCCTGCTGCAATAACATTGAAAGGAAGTGCCTCCAATTTATCTTTATTAAATCAATAGGGATTTGATAGCCTTACCTGCAGTAGAGTGCTTTGCCCAGTGTTGGAGCTGTAAGTGTCTAGTGCATTGGGACAGGGGGAGATCTCTGGTTCACTTGTTGTTTGTCGGGGATGGGGTAGTTTGCTGTGTGGCTGGAAGCGACACTCCTAAGGGCCCACTGTGAATAGAGGTCAGGATAATAGACACAGTCACACAACAAAGACTGATAATCCTGTCTCGCCCCACAGCTCCCGTGTTGCAATCAGACATTTTAAGGGCAGTTAAGTTGCAGCGAGGGGCGGCTGAATGAACCGCGGTTAGGAAAGACTCCCAAGCTCCCATTATGGACAGTAACCGGTGTCAATTCGCAGCAATTAGACCACTCAGATGTGTCAGTAGACAGGCCTCAAATTAATAAATAAATAACGTCGACCACAAGTGCTCGCTGATATAGCCTTTTGAGTCATTTGAGTCTCCCAGTGGTCTATTTCAGTGCAGAACACTTAGTCCTTCAAAAAATGACGAGGTGTACCTCCTTCTCCCCATTTATCCTGGATGACCTTTGTGTGAAAATAGTCCTTAGTGAGCAAGTTGCTTAAATCTGCGTATACTGGTCATCAGAAAAAAACGTTTAGAGTGGCACAGATCCTTTAATAGTGGTTTCATTATCAGGTCCAACTATTGAGATTAACAAAACACTAAGCAAGACCACTTACAGTACTCTTAATTCCTGCTGTACATGAATCCAATTTGACATGAGCATTAGCCGTAAGTTGAGAAAGTTATAATGTAATATTGAAGATGATTAATAAATAAAAGGCACAAGACACATACTGATATCCCACCTGATACTGAAAGCTGTTAAAATGTACAATGTGTGGACCAACATTGTTGCCTTAGGCCTGAGAGTAAATGGGAGCAAGAGTAGCCTCAGGCTCACCACTGTGTTGCCTCTATAAAACAATGTTTTTTTTGAGGATCATAACAGTCTGTGGGACGCAACCTTGAAGTTCTCCACGTGTATTTGTGTCACTATTCGTTTTGTCTGAAGTCTTGTGAAGTCAACTTTAGATGAGAGGGTTATTTTGTTTAACTTTTGGGCTGTAATATATATCACAAAAGTAGCAGTAGGGGGAATATGTTGATAACTTTGCTCTATTCTAATTTTTTTTGGACTAACAAGACGCTTGAATTTTTATGATGTTAAAGTAATGATGGCACTTTTGAAAAAAGGATACACAATTATTTATGGATACTTTTTTATTTTTTTGGGGGGGGTCTCATGTCTCATATAGTGGCCTTTTACAAAGAACAAAGCAAAAAGGAAGAAGTGGAGCCTGAATTTGACTAGGAGCACTCAATCAAGAGGAAGTCATTACTTCAGAATAAGGGGCTAGCTATGCTTTGCTGGCCCGACTTCTGCTGAATACCTCACCTTTCAGCAATGCATAAATAATGTGCCAACTGTCTTTGATCTGTTGGGGGTGATAACTTCACAAGCATGTGAGACACCTTCCACTGATAGAAGAGGCTCTGCCCTGTCCAAATATGTGTCAACAAGGATCACTCTCACACAAATGTACTGAGGAGGAAAAAGAGAACAAAGAAAGAGCTCAAGACAGACAAAAAGGCTTTACAGTGCCAGTGGAAAGAAAAACACGGTCACTGTGATTTCAGAAATGAAATTAAAATGGTGACTTGAGAATGGGACCTACTAGTGGTAATTGTTATCATCGAATAATATGCCCAGTAAAGATATATTTTTAATCTTATCGCTTGGGCTTTAAAATCCCTGAAAATAGCGAAAAAATATTCATCACATTTTCTCAAAATCCTGCAGTCCAAAAGTAGGCGTTGAGTTTACACTAATAAAAGACTAAACACCAAGAGAATATTAACATTTGAGAAGCTGAAACTGGAATTTGAAACATTTGTCCTTCAATATGGACTTGCACAACTAACCTATTAAAATGGTTACAGCTTAACTTGTCAGTCAACTAATCGATTAATTGCATAATTGCGTTACTCTTATTTCTGCTCTATAAACTTTAAAGCGTCATTTTGATGCATTCTTTTTTCTAAACGTATTTATTTCCTGAAAGTAATATCACGAAGAAAGCTCGAGAGGTGTTTGAAAGTAATACCGTTATTATCATACTGGAATGAAACCTGTGGTTAAGTGTCTTTTCTCTCTCTCTCCGCAGAAAATAAATCACATTATTAAATCACAGCTTTCGTCTGCTTTTCAGTGGCCGTAGAGGACACTTCAAATTGTGATCCCCCCGCCCCAAGAAATCACAGAAGCCTGTAAAAGCCCTCTTCTGTGTCAGCAGGGCAGATTGGGTGACTGTTCTTGGACAGTCAGACACCCTGACACAGCTGAAAAGGAGGGGAAAAAAATAACATAGTAAAGTGAGCACACAAAGCATTCCTCTGAGAGGTCAAAGTGAAGAAAAGTCCTCCTTTCAGACAGAAAGAAAAACAAAAGCCTGTGTGACTTTCAGGGACGCCTGCTTTAACCAAAGTACCCAAACCGTGTGAAATGAAGGGTCACCATGGAATAATGGTTCACATATTAAAAACTGTTATAATTGCCTCTTATTTCCATTTCAGATTTAAGCTGTGAAAATATGGCCATTAACGGGCCAGTCCTCACTGAGGCAATTTATTTAATCCTCATTCACCGCCGTGAAGTGGCGAGGAACGTGAACGGCGAGATTGAAAGTCACGAACAGACTGAATCTCTTGTTTTTGCCTATCTACTGTATATTTTATGATACAAATACTCCATTTTTTACGGTCCAAACTATGCAGCAGAATGTTTTGTACAACCGTTAGGAACTCTACTAAAAAAGTCCAGAAGAGCAAATACATCTTTAGTTATCTCTAGGTTGCAGGGAATGAGGCTGAAAACAGGTTGAGTTTAGCCCAGGGAACTTATTAGCAGAGCCTCCCTGGTGGGTGGACTTCCAGGGAAAAAGGAAGAGAGGCTTCTTCTTCTTTAGAGTTGGCTGTAATGCCATGAGCATCCTCTGCCGGTAAAGAAGCACTTCAAACGCCCAGCCCCTAATGAAACACACGAGAGAGGCTGTATACTAATTAATACATAAACTGCATGAATAACCCATATGTGTGCATATACTCAATAATATAATGTTATCTTACATTGCAGATTAAACTAATGAACACATACATTAACCCAGGGGAATACTGAGGCCAATTGCACTCAATATTGTGATGTATGCAGATGACAGTGTGTAAAACATCTGATGTTATGCAGTTTTCTTTTGTTCAGACTGCATCTGCAGAGGCATGGGAAATAAAGCCAGGCATTATGTATGAGCACTTCAGTTTGGATGCGCTAACGTAGTAAATAAAGCAAGTGGTCGAGATATGCATTCGGATATCACTGCATTCAGATGAAAACCTTGTCACTCCAATTGGGAGGTTTTCTTTATTTCTGCAGTTAATACAATTATTATTTTTAAACTAATGAATCTCATTTTAAGATTATTAAATGAATCATTTGTCTCAGGAAAATGACACAAATGACGAGAAAAACAAATCAAATCATCACATTTCAGAAGCCAGAACCAGCCAATATCTGGCATTTCTGCTTGAAATATGACTAAAATAATAAATCAATGAATAATAACCAATAAACTGACTGATCATCACAGATCTTATTTCTTTGTATCAAAATGAATCTCAGCTGTACATTGATTATATATCCTTTTGCGTCAGTGTCTAATCAACAGACTGGTTTTCCATCGTAAATTACAACAGGTTTTTTTCATTTTTTTATGATCGTCATTTTGAGTAAAGCCTGACTAGTAATTAAGCAGGCCCAATATTAGATGATTGACAGATTTATCCGTATATGCGCCAGCAAACAAATAGCATTTCTGTTCTGCAGTTTGTCATGTTCAAGAAGAAAAGTTATGTTCGAGTTAGTTTGGAAATTGTGTTTTCATTGTATAGTTTGTCCACAAGATAATACTGATAATGTGAACATATCTATTAAATGTATAAATACTGACAAATGTGTGTTTGTGCTATATTGATATTTTTTATTAGCCACAAAAAACAGTATTTGGAGCACCATTGTCTAATCAACTGAACTATTTGTACATCCAAACTTACTGCAGTCATTTATTCTGATTGCCGTTTGGAGTATGAAGTATGACCCATCATTTTGCGGATCCAATATTAGTTGATTGACAGATATTTTCACATTTGTTATGGCAAACAAATAACAAGAAACTGCAGAACTGAAATGTTTGAGAAGAAAAGCTATGTTTGAGTTAGTTTGGAAATTGTGTTTTCATTGTATAGTTTGTCCGCAAGATAGCACTGACAAGTTGACAAGATATGTGGGAATGTCACATATCTATCGAATTTATGGGATCCTCAGAAATGTGTGTTTATGCTATTTTGATACTATCACCGGCCACAAAAATCCAGTATTTGTTGGGCTATAATTTGGAGATATCATCCAAAAGTAGCGAAATGTAGCAAAAATAATGTAGCAGTGCCAAGCAATAAGTGGCCAGCTTTCCAAACAAACCAAATGTCTTGCCTGAGGGTCCAAAATTGCTGCTCTCACTCAGTGTCAATGCTCAGCTCAAAATGCTTTGTAAAAAGTCACAACTTTGCCAAAATATTATTCCCAAAACAACTCTGCTCTATTGACAGACAATGGTTCCAAAACTTTAGCTTTAAAAAGTATTGAACAAAAATACTCCTAACTAAAAAAGAAAATGTTGCTCGCTGTGTTTGGGAAAACATTAGCTGATATTATAAACCAAAAAAAGCTGAGTCCTGCAGCTGCCCTAACACATACTGTACTGTATTCCCAAGATCCATGGCAGAAAAGCTGCTTGAGCCATAAAATAGATTGCTGGGCCGATGAAAAACCACCATGTGGGTGCAATAATAACTCATTGTCCGCAGATACATGGGCTATAGCAGTAATCTTAAGATCTCCTCAGCAAGGAAATATAGATATTTGTAAAAGCACTGAAGGGATTAGGTAGGGTTTTCTACCTCCTGCGGTACATGGCCTGAGTCATGCTGGGAGCACCAGGAGCTCTGTGGAAGTCTGTTAAGGATGGAGAGGATTTGACCTAGCTGCGGCATTATTCTGATATGACCCAAACAAAGCCATCAGCATGGGATCAGTGTAGGGGGTCTTTTCTGTGTCTTATCCTTCCTTTTTTACAACCAAGATGAATATGCATGGGATAAAAACGAGAAAATCTGCGTTAAGAAGCAATAATTTCAGAATCAGAATTAAATTATAATGCGAAAAAGAGAAGAATAAAAGCATATTTTATACACAGGCTATACATGAGGACTGCAACTTAGTTAAAATGGCAAGAGTGGGTGAGAGTATCATTTTTAAAAAAATGTACAGCAATCTTTTGAACAAGCTTTTCTCAAACCTATTAGTTCACACTGCTGATGTACACATACAGCTATTAACCCTCTCAGTGATTCTGAGTTAATTCCTAATGAAAAATAAATTGAGTTGCTCCCTACACTTTCATAACATTTCCTTCTCAGAATAGATGGGCTCCTTTATGAGAAAAGACACACTGTTGTTAATGATTTTATAAGCAGGGAGCCCACCTGACATCCTGTTTTCTATTACTGTTCTTTATTTAATTTGCGGGGCGCGCTGCAGGTGACCTAACCTATAAAAGGGCACTCCGAATTAAATTATCAGAGCTTCTTGAAATTTTATAAATTCAGTATCGGTCTCACAGAGGGATCTCATACTAGAAACTAATGGCTTCACCTTTAGCTTTGCATAAATCAATCGCACCAAAGGTTAGAACACATCATGTCAGAATGTATCAATGCAGTTTTTAACATCATAACATGTACTAATTTTTAGAAGTGTGAATGGCAGGAGTATGAGGTCATAAATGAGGGAGTTTGTTGGACATGTATGTACACACACGTGACCCCTGAATTTGTCTTAAAGACCAACAAGTACAATAATTCAAATTAGTGCACAATAATACACTTTTCATATGAATAAATATGCAATATGACTTGATACTGTATGTGCTTTGAAGGTCGATACATCTACACATCACATGCTCACAGTATAATAAAGACTAAATCATATTAAAAATGTGGAGTTGTTGATAATGTGTTGATCATTTAAGTCATTTATTGAGTACTAAAGATTATCCGCTTCCAGCTTCTCAAATGTGATGGGCATTCTGAACTTCTGGGCCTTGTTTTTAACAAGGCTTTTTGTTTTTTGAGTATAAAACATTTTTTTGATTAAATACGATTAAATGATCATCAAAATAATTGCTGGTTGCAGATTTTTTTTTTCTTTTGATTATTTAGATGTAATCCACTCAGAGTGGGCTAAAGCCATGATGGCTCTGGTTTTGATTATATAACATGTATTGTTTTTCCAGAATTATTAAGCAATTATTTATATTTAAATGCATTAAAAAACATAATAAAAAAGCAAGAGTGATCATTTCATTTGGTTCAGTTGTGAAAAGTGGCAGTGTAAAGCTTTGTCACCTCAATAGGATCCCCTTTATCCTTGAAAGAACACGAGTTCTTTCCAGTGTCATTTTGTTCCAGTCGGTAACCTAACAAGAGGTTGGTGGCAGAAAAAAAAGGCCCAATCAGTAACACTTGTTGCACCTGAGAACATGGAAATTTTAGACTTCTGTGTTCGAGAAAATGGAAAACATTGTCTTGTAAAGAAGTCAGGAATATGGATAGGATCATTCAACTGTGTTCAATCTGAGTCAGGACAAATTCTTTTATGAAGCAGCCGAGCGTGAAGGAAATTCATTTGTAAATTGCACCCGATCTTTGGGGAAATTGCTCCTTTTTCAAATTCAAGTCCAGATGCCGAATTGACACAGAACAGTCTATTTCACAAACACAGCTTCACCTGAGTATATTTCAGTATTAATATATTTGTGTCAGCCTTTTATTGTCATAAAATTGTGACTGCTTTTAGGAATGTGGCAGGATGAGTTTTAATTTGATTGGCTTTATATTTAATGTTTGAAATCGGTCTTTATGTAGCATGAACTTGTTTATTTGACTATTTTAAGAAGAGACCAGGAAACATGTAATATCCTAACAGTATAAATGATCTAACTCTATCAGTTTACTCGGTACTATCGGAGTCACATGGTAGAAACAAATATTGATGTGGAAATCCAAGTACACAGATCTATTCGGAATTTCATCAGAAGCAAAGAAAAAAAGTCGGTATTATATTTTTCTGCATTAATATGAATTGTAATGTGTCTGATTCAAACAGCTCTGACACTTTCATGTTTCACTATTTTTCTGTAAAGAAATATTAATCTGCTTTTATTTAGTGCAGAGAATGACTCAGCATTAATTTTACAGCACAATAAATAGGACTCACTTTTATTTTGAAAGTCAGGCACTGATAGAGGAAGTTGTGTTCTTGTTTCAAAAGAACACATGCCAGCTAGTTGCTACTTTCCATATGAATTCATGCTTTTTTTCTTCTTATTGTTTAACTACTGACCATAAATCAAACCTTAACTTCACTTTACTACAGTTTACTATAGTTTTTTGTGCCATATGACACTCAGGTGGCTCTACAATGGCTTGTGTTGAGGTTAATGTTTTGTATGATGCCATGTCCCATTTCATAAGCATAATCTACATCTTTACTTGAGTCCACTGACTCACACTAACTACGAATCGGTGCATATCCACAATAGAGTGAAGATTTTGTCAGTAGGGAGAGTGACTCACACTGATTAACATTACATTCACCCCCTTTAGTCAATAACATTGTTATCTTATTAGATCTTCTCCTGCTGCAAAATTAGACTTCAGTGTGATATAGAAAAGTAGTCTCCAGACAGAAGTGAATAGTTGGCTATTGAGTTTCCTGAAATCCCATTAAGGAGTTCTGTACATCGATGTTGAACCTTAAAGAGAAATTGCGATTCACTGGTTACCTCTCCAACCTCTAATTAAGAGGGGGTTTGAATTCTTCCACCCCCGCCCCCATGAGAATCACACACCTGACTACAAACAGCACACATGACCCCGATTCCCCTTGACGATTATGCACTTCACGTTTTTTTAATTGTAGCACATGTAGCATTTAGACACTATATTATTGGTATATACGCCACCACGTGAATACTCTGTGTGGGTAAGACAAAACGTTCAGGAAAAACTTGGAGAAATACTCTCTGTCTGCACGTTAGTCACTCAATCTGACCCTTTCATCGAAAGTTAAGGTGCATCGAGCAACATAAGATATATTAAAAATACAAAAATGTTCAGCCGCCATGTTTTTAAATAAATAAATCAATCAACAGCAGTTGTCCTCTCAGCTAAGTGAACTAAAGCAACTTTTCATTATGGAGTGTCAGTCTGTTTCACAGATGTCAAAACTGCAGACCGAGACAAATGACCCCTTTTCGCTCCTTCATAATCACAAACAGGAGATTTGACCCGATGACCCGTCCAATTACTTTTACAATTACTACAAGTGGTTTAAAGTGTGTTATATAAATCTGAGGGATATTTACGAGGACATCCACTTTGACTCTAGAAACAATTTAGCAAACAGTACCTTCAATGCTCCAGAGTAACAAATTGAAATGTGTGCCCTTCGAAAACCTTGCATTTCTTCAGCTTAACTTGGTTGGAAAATCACCTGGCTGGCTGCTTGGCTAACCTATTAGTCTGTAAATAGCATGAAGGCTTTTGGCCACTTGAAAAGCTATTTGAAAAATAAGTGGATGGAAGTTCAGAAGAGAGTCCAGCAATGACTGCTTCAAAAGCATCCATACACTATGATTTATTTGAGAATTGTTGAATATTTATTTTATTATATTACTCTGTAAGTGCTGCATATAGTTGCCTGCAATATATATGTACTTAAAAGAGGCAAAACTTACAGACTTGTCAATCATTTTCAGTCTGTGAACTACCTCTACAGTCACATTTAAATGAAGACTTTACCAGCCAGAGTGTCAAAAATGTTCAACTGCAGACCAAAAAGAGTTGAAGACCTTGGTATTAAAAGAAGTTATATAATAATCAGGCCCCTCTCACTACTCACTGATACACTCATAGGCTGAAGAGGAAAATATTGTCAGCCGCTATGTTCCTGTTGTCCGAATGTGAGAGGAAGCAGACCCTAACCTGTTACCGGACCACCAGGCAGCTGCTTCAGCCTCGACCTGAACCCTCCTTCTCTTTCACCGCATCTGTAAATCTACAGGAACAATACAGTGTGTGGGTGGTGAAGACACGCTTACTGCAAAACAACACTTCAGAGTTCCTGTCTGCCTCCACATGCACATAAGTAGGCAAAACTAAACTTGAGATCAAACTAGAAGGTGTTACTATGTCATGTTGAAAAGAATGTTGTTTTGTGTAACTTGTTAGCTGGAATAAAATGCATGCAAGCTGTTTTTAATCCATTTTTAAAAACAATAGGAAGTTTCATTCATGCGATTTCACTGAATTTGTGCACGTGATTTCACCCACTGGTTTTGGGGCAACCTTTTTGAATAATCAAGTTTAAGTTTTTTCAAAGCCAGAAATGACCAGATTTGGATGAGAGCATGTAATTGTTGAATGACATATTGTGAGATGGACTACGCTTTTTAAATTTGAAGTGATAAATTTGCAGTATTGCGATATCAAACAGGGTCATTTTTCCTCAAGACTTAATACAACCGGACCTTTTTGTTGCAGTCAACAGAGCTGCTCCCTGCTGGCACTAAGACACATCTGTCTGTAAAACACACACGTCAAGGAACCACCTGATGCAAAGCCACGGGTCATAAAAATGCAATATGAAATCAAATAAAGAATATACTTTATTTGTTTACTTATACAACATGTTTTGATACATTTTATAAAATACAAGCTGTCTGTAATCGGTAGTTCACTACTCCCTGTAAACACTCAACATTTAAGCGAGCAGTAAATTGTTATTTTAGACTTTTAGCTTCAGTTTGTGTACTTATGGACAGGTGTAAACACATGTTGCATGTCTGTAAAACATTTGTGCATCCTTGAAATGTGACGCTACTGACAACATTAACAATTTCAATGTTGTATTTAATTTTCCCAGTAAGCTATGACACAGTGAGCCAGCATCCACAATACCAGGACCCAGAAACTGAAGGGGTAAACGGAATCTGATGATTAAAGAAAAAAGAAGAAGAAAAAACTACAGACTATGTCTATATCAAAGACAGTATAAAGAACGAACAGTACCTGAGGTTTCCAAAGGATGTACTGCTTTTTTCGCCTCTCAGTTAATCTAAATATCGGCAAAGATGTGGATCATCAGTGGATCTGAGGCAGTCACGCCTCAGGTGCTCTAATAAGCTGGGCATAAGTTGGGCATTTTAATTTGGGCACTTATCGAGACTGTTTTACTTCCAGCTGCTGGAGAAACTACAGTTTTTTAGCACATCTGCATCGGCTTCATTTAGCAGCACCAGAGGTTTTTGCTTGGTCTACTGTATATAGGACATAATTTGGGCGTTCCGATACAATGGTGGACAGTATGGAATGCACTATATAGTAGAAAATGAGGCCACAGCCATCATTTCTGCCACTTTATAACAAGTTAAGTTTACAAGGCTTTGCCTCAGGTTTGTAGCTTACACATAAGGACAGATGACTGATCAAACCTTGAACACACAAAACCTACATGAATAGAGAACAGCACTGCATGTCTCCGCTCACCGTGTCACACATCTGTATTTCTCTCTCACACTCGTTTCTCCGCGTCTCTTTATTTTTCAAACCTTTTGGTAGCATTTGACTTTGCTTTTGCCCTGTTGCTGTCCCACTGACCCCACACGCCACATCAGCTTCACAGTAAAGTCAAAAGTCGTCTATCCTCCCTCTCATCATTAGTAGATGTTGCACATAGAGATTCACATGACTCATTAAAACTTAAATCTTCACGCCACTCGCTGCAGCTAGTACAGAGTGCTGAGACTTTTAAGTGACACAAAAAAAAAGGACCACCAAAAATGAAGTAATTGTGTCTTTTAATTGAGATTCATTACGTGACTAACTGTTGCTCTCTAATTCAATTTTGGAATCACAAAGAGAATTAGCATTGACAAGTGGATTGCGGCTAAGTAGTTAAAATCCCAATTTATAGTCACATAATTATGTCAAGTTGTCCACACACTTCCACATATTGTCCACAAAAACATTAGTGTTACAGACTTACCATCTTCTAGCATGGCGTTGGTCTCTTGCAAACAGTTTTGGGCTCGTCCATTTCTGCTGTGAAAACTCCCAATGATGCTTTCCACTTGTTGTTTCCTCTGTGGCAGCAAAGCACAGGAGAAAAGAAAAGGGACCTTTGGTTAATTAAACTGGGATTACTGGACACTTTACTGGAGCTGACAAACTACTACCTGTACGTTAGACACAATCCAGTCACACCTCTCCTGAATGTATTGGGTCGTATGTTTTATGACCTGGTTGCTAGTGGCAACATTCATCGACACAAAATAGGCAGTCGTGATGTTAGATGTAGTGGTGACATAGCTACTCGTCACAGCTTGCAAGTCAGCAAACTGGTGTAACGTTAGCCGCCGAGCTAACGTTACACTAGCAAGCTATGCTCAGGCCAGTGAGATTATACGACTTCCTTACCATCCTCTCCTATAGTCTGGGGTTTCTAAAGAGATGAACGTTAAATAAAAGAGAGCTCCTTACTTTGTGGACTCTCCATTATCTCAAAGGTCACCTGTCAACACAGCTGTGATTGATGAGTGGTGCAAATTTGGTGTCAGAGGTCACCAAACTTGAACTCGATGTGACAATATTTTCTGTTTTTACTCAATTTGTTACTTAATTGTTTTTACAAGTGTGTGACTGGGACTGCTGTCGTGAATGACCTTTACGTAATAATTTACAGAGACAGAGAAGTCTTATATTTGGGTCAATAAGCATTTTAACAAAACGTACTGAGTTTATTTTTTTCTTGGCAGCAACAATAAATAAATGAATTAAAGCCTGCCAACGGGTTAAGACTTTCTTTTTCTTTACCACACCGGACTTTCAAGTTATGGCATGCGTGTAGGAAATGTATTTTGATAGAGCTGCATTTTATGACTCATATAAGACAAAATAAAGTTAAGATTTATTTATTGTGCATTATCTATTAACAAATATGTCTTATTGTTGACATTGTCGACAGAACATTAATCCAGTCATAATAATCCATGCCTTCATATTTTCAAAACACAGCAGCTAGGCTTATTTTATCACATTTCTCCAATTGTAGCCTCCGTCCACTGGCTTCCTGTATTTTAGGATTGACTGAAGATTTTACTGATCACTTAAAGCCTGTCGGGGTCTGGCCCCTAACCACACTGCCAGCAAGCTAACCCCGTACAGGCCAACGCGGCGGGTCCCTTCTCATTGTTCTAAGGTCAAGGCTCAAAGCTAAAGGTGACTGTGCCTCCTCCATCATGACTTTGGAATGACATGCCCGAGGAGATAAGGCTCGCCGAAACAATGAACCCCTAAAATCACTTCTTAAAACTCATTTTTACAGACTTACCTTTTTGTGATGTTGTCTATTTATCTACTTATTTATTTTATTTACTTTAGTTCTTCTTCTTCTTATCATTATTATTGTTATTGTAAGTATTATTGCTCTTTTTATCTTGTCATTGCTTTTATCATCTCTCTTCATTGTACAGCCAGTTGTTTTATGACACTGAATCTTATATAAACATAAAATCATCTGTAAGTTCATCAAAGAGACAACAACAACAGTTCAAAAACTGACAAAAAATGCTTTTTAAGTTTTATTTTCAACTGGTCAGCCACAAAAAATGCTTTTTAAGTTTTATTTTCAACTGGTCAGCCAAATAGCTGGTAAAAGACTTGTGAAATGTTGCTGCTTTGTTGACTTTATAAGAGGATGTTCTTGATCCTTTTATCTCCCTGTGACCAAACGCTGACATACAAAAATGACAAAATCTCATTTTCAACCAAAATTGAAGTGACTGCCTTTTGACTCTTGTAAAGCCTGACAGGTGTTATTTCAGTTCAGGATTTATATTGGATATACCGTTGTATTAAACTGTTACTGTTTTGTTAAAGCAGTTACACCTATACTTAAGCGTAATGTAAATGTTGTAGGGTTTCTCCACTTGTGCAGCAGCTGGCATCTCTGAACCTGAGCAGACAGCATGCTTTGTCTCTTCAACCTTGCGTACTGAAATATTCAAGAGCTCCAACTTTATGAGACAGTTGCTGCCATCTGTGCCCCAGTGTTCAGTCCTCCCATCATGGCTGAACATAAGGCCAACATCAGAGCAGATATGTGTGAGAAGTGTCAAAATAGATTCTCCAGTGTACTCTGTATTGCAAATCTCAATATCGCCTGAATAGCATAAACAGCACTCTTCATTTGCTCTCACACACACACACACACACACACAGAAACCCACGCAAGATTCTGCTACTGGAGTCAAAATTTCCATATCCATGAGAGGAAAGGAAAAGAGGAAACATTTACACAAGACTGCCTCCACAGAGTTGCAGAGATCTTTTCTCTTAGGTGTCTTTTTTTTTTTTACAATGTCATTGTGGAGCAAGCAAGCTCCTGTGAGAGCTTTTACGAATTTCTCCCTAAATGAGAGATTTCCTGAGACAAAAAAGCGGAGGAGGAAGGGTGCAATCAGTCCAGGTTTGTTCTAGACAACATCACTTCCTTCCTTACTATTAGGAGAGTGTCAGAGCGAGACATTCAGATGTGGTTTTCACCAAGCACTTTCCCAGGACAGTAATGCAACGCAATTCTAATAGTGTCATTCAAAGCAGCTGCCTTTCTCAGCAATAAACTAAACGCCTTGCCTAAGCAATTCAAACCGCCTCCACAGATTGCAATACAGTCAACAAAGAACTTATCTTCCAAGTGAAACTATTCATCAATGAATGTGTTTGTGTGCCAAAAAGTAGAAGGCAGTTTGAAAAGACCTCAGTTACACCTAAATGGCTACTTCTCTCTTTGGTCTATTGTTGCTGTTTCTCATTTGAATTCACCTGTTTCCTAACTGCAACCGCCACTTACATTCCACCTTAAAACAACAATTTTGAGTATTGATATTCCCGAGTGTGGTGGATTAGTGAAAAAATGATAAATATCAGCACTTGAGATTTATAGTTTTGAGGCTTTGAAGAAACACGTAAATCTTAAAACTGACACGTTTGGTTAGGTAAGCCACCTCTCAACAACTTTGTTTTGTGTGGGTCAGGAACCCAGCAACAAAAACGAAACTAGCACCCAGCCCTTCTCATTTCCCACACAAAGAATGGGGTCATTAGACGGCGCGAGGTGTCAGAGAAACAAAAAGGAAATATGTTGTTTTATCGCTTATCTTCAAAGACACACACAGTGTATAACTGCAGCACAAAGGGTCTTTAAAGTTTGTTTATATAACCACTTTTGTACAACAGCACTGCTACTTCAGCCGCGCTGTCTTTTTAAGGCAGTGTGCATTGAAATGTGAACAATAGCAAACTCCACAATATTTCAACAACTTTATAAATGGCACATGATATCCAATGGATCACTCTTTCAGTGGAAATGTGTCAGCTTAAAAGAAAATCAGTAAAACCTTGGCCATTGTTAGGACTGTTTTCTTTTACTTTTTGCTTTTAATTTCAAGAAAGTGTGACTCATAGAACCTGTATATAATCCAGTAAGGGAAGAATTTAATATTTAATAACATTAAAAACAGAAGTAGGTAATCCTATATACACTAAAAACAGACCTGTCTGTGTGATGAACACTGTGATGGTCACTATAAGACACACAGCGCTGGAATGTGTGTTTGAATTGTGAATTTGTGTGCAGCCCTTTGCGGAAGGGAGGGGAGTCGTCCTTCCGTGAAGTTAATCGGCGTTGTTGTTGGCCTGTGTTTACATAGCCTACTGTACATGTTCAAGTGAGAACAATGGTGTAGAGATTTCCAAACTGGCAACATAAATCCAAGTCTTAACAACACTAACATAAAAAAAATAAAATAAAAAAAATGAGCGAATGCTGCTAAAACATCTTTCGTATACGGTCTAGAGTGGAACCAAATGGAAAAAGTGTGCTGGAAGCTTTGTGTTGGAGTGGTTGGTGAAGGCAGGGTGAAGGTTACGTGTTTTTCAAAGCAGATTAAAGATCAAGACAGGAAGGGCCAGGTTTAGGGAAACAGGAAAACTGATGCAAGGAAATGAACTACGTCACCAGCCAGCCCACCACAGTCTGAGCTAAAAGTAAATCCAGACCCAGCGCAAGTATGGAGTCTTTGCTCAAGTCGCCAATGAAACTTGTACTTTTCACAGGTACGTGAGCTTATCTATCCGTTTGCGTATTAGCAGGTGTCTTACAGGGTGACAGTAGTACATGTATCTGTATTTACTGGATCTCCATATTAACTTTGGGCTGTGTGATGGGCCCACATTTGAGCTTCATACAAGATTTGGAATGTTAAAATTATACTTTATTTTTATGTACATGTTTGTGTTGCTAAGCTGTGTGTACTCTAAATGTGTATGTACTGCAGTTCAATAGATTCATTTAATGGACTCTGTGTGGTTGCATGAGTAACAGGTTAATGCAGCTAAAGATGACAGCACAGTTTTACTGGAAGCACACATTGCAGTGGCATCCCAGAATGGTTTAAAACATTACTTACTTTAAGTATTTTAACACTCTTGTGTTTGTCTACACAGCATGGCTCTCCAGTCTGATGGATCCATGCAGCCTCTCTAGCATTTGTGATTCTTGTCACGAATTTGCAACGTGCAAGACCCTGAATGGATCAAAGGATGCCTGCTACTGCAACCATGGATATACTGGAGATGGAACAACGTTTTGCAATGGTGAATATATAAAAACACAAAGCTTGGCCCGTATGTTCCTGAGTGTTAACACTGATGCAAGAGTACAACAAGCCCTGTGTGTAGCTGTCATGAAGGACTTGACTATTTTAGGAAGCCGTTGTCGCTTGTGACTACTCATCATAAGCAGACAGAAGCATTAGGCCAACAGTTGCACACATGTGGTGCAGTGACTGTGCCGTGCAAAATAACTAGCATGTGAGCGGTTAAAAATATCTCAGCCACTAGATGTGTTAAAGCTTTTTAAAATGTCTATTCAAGGCAACAAATCATTCAATTATTTTATTAGAATGTAAAAAGGCACATGATTACCAGATTATGTCCAGCAATGTTTAAGCCCAGCATGTTTAATTTGTTAGTTCACACACCTACTGTAGGAGGTACATTAGTGTAATAACACTTTTTTTTTTCCAGCTAATTCTGGTTTTAATTCTTGTGATTGAGCTTAATAATTAATTTGGCCATTTCAAAACATGAAGGCACCATGTGGGTGACTTTAAGTAACATCTGTGTGAGTAATTTGTGTAACTTGCTGTGTTCTTACCCTCTTTGAGTCTCACTTTTGATGTTGGACCAGCTGTGGTGGTTGGGGAACTTGCAGTTGGCAACTAGTTGGCAGCTCACCTCATTAAGAGTTAATTACAGAGAAAATACCTCAACGGTACAGCTTTATTAGTGACATTTTTAATGGCCAATGCTGCCTCTCAGTCAGCATTGTTACTCCTGTTATGTTTCTGGGCTGTTTAGAATTCCTGGAACCCCTTTTTGTTTCCTGACCAAACCTGATCACAATCACAGTACAGCTTACATCTTTCCAGGGCCAAAAGTAAATCAAACTGTGAGGAGTACAAACTCTGTAGTGAATGATTTTAAAACAATAAGGTGCAAAACTTCACAGTTCATGGAGTTCTTTTTATTTTGACACTTTTATTTATTTATTTTTCTGTATTATAGCACAACAAAAATGAGGTCACTCGGTTACATTGGATGATATACATACTGTAGGAATTGTTAGACACAAAGTGCACTTTGATTCACATTCGCTTTCATGTTTCATATTTACTAAAGTTTCAGTTGTCAGACTTTTTGTTAGTTACTTATATATCTCATTTAGCCCACTCTTCTCCCCTGTCTTCCTGTAAACTTAAACTAAATGTTATACAGACCACACTGTGCATGCTGTTTACCACATCTGTTTCATCGTGTGAGGCTCTATAAGAAGCCAGAGTTTTGCTACCGTGAGACTTTTTAGTAAATATTTATGTGCGATATCCAGTTCCTTAGATACGTTTGCTAAATAGACTCAACTGAACTCAATAACAAAGCCTTATATACTCTGGCTGGCAGCATGAATATCAGCCCAGAAAGGCAATAGGATGGGACAGGATCAAAAGATGTGGTGTGATCTCACATTAATTGTCCACATTGTCTCAAACCTCACACAGCTCTCCCAGCAAAAAGTGTCTCCAACTCCGTGAGTCTGTAGTAGTCGTCTGAATGTGGATGATTTCTGCAGAGAAATGTCAACGTCCAGTTCTCTTTGTCACTTTTACTTTGCGTAGTCTGTTGTTGAGTTATTCCTCATCAGTAATATTCCTAGACACAGGTCCCCAATAATCCGTCTGGTGGGTTAGTTGTATGCTTTAATAAACATCTGTGCAGCATTATGCTTCTTCCTTACTCAGTCCCTCACCTCTTTTACATAATAGCTCCACATTTGGAAGTATAAAAGTCTTGATTGTCTAAAGCACATTTTTGAGAAATTCATCCTTTGCTAAAGATGAGTATGAGTCTTGCAATGTTGTTTTATTCTATATTTTATATGTTTCTGAATCAGAAATGTCTTCAGGGTTAATGGAAAATAATTATGTTCAATTGGTGTGTGAGTAAAGAAATGAAATGATGTGCCATAAATGAACTCATGCTGTGTTTTGCCTGTCTGAACTTCTAACATATTGTAGAACTTTAAGTTGCTATTTAAAAAAATGAAAAAAACAAACAAACAAGGCAAGAGTATTTCATTCATAGAATCGTTCAGTGTTTTCCATTAACATAGTGACAAAAGAACAAAAAAACACAGTATTTACTGGAAATTTGAGGATGAAAGACATCAAAGTAAATCATAAAATATGTGTGTGCAATGTTTGTGCAACATTGTCGGTTCAATAGTCCCATGTGTCATGGAGGTATTTCCCTTTTGGATAACGGTCACCTCCCTCATCAGGGCAGAGGATTTCCCTTCCCGGACAGCTTTTGTGTAAAAGGTACAGAGGAGAGGAAGAGCACAGAGTCCATCATACCTAGACAAGTGAAAATGACAATGGAAAATCTCCCTCCCAAAAAAACTGAGGAGACGAGAGACGGAAGGTGTGTTTGAAAATAAAGCTGGAACAGCAATTTCCATAATGTGTGGGCTACAGCCACATCCGCAGCCAACTGCTCTGTATCTGCTGCTTCTTAAACCTGGGCAACAAAGTGAAAAATATTTGAAGTAATTTGAGTTTCTCCAAATCAAACACAGACACAAACAACTGCTCAGCAATCACAAATGTGAACAATAGAAATTGCATATAAGTTTTCGAGGCAGCCAAGGCTTTAATCAAGGCAAGACTAACTTAGTGGAGTCTGAGACACAAAACACAACTGAACTTCATCAAGTTCAAATCAACACCAGGACGCAGGATCAGGATCAGGTTTAAGTTCTCTGAGATAGTAATCTAATTGTGAAAGACAGATCAAGTCAATATTTGTGTGAACGTGCACTCAAAAACCTCCCAAAATGCCCCGTTTGACTGAACCTGGAAATATGTTAGTGGTTATTGTACAGAGTTAAATTCATGGATTAATTTAGGAAATCCACATTGATACTATCAGAAATTTATATTAAATCAGAACTCCAGAATTGATGGCTAATAAACACTAGCTCTAGTTTCTGTTTTTGGAAAACAGACGTTCACGTTAAGAACTGCTGATAACATATCTGCAGCATGTCATGGCAATTTTTGTCTTTTATGGTGTTATCCTTTTAGTTGAGCAGAGAAAACTTACTGCCCTACTTTAAGTTAAAGGATTAACATCAGTTTTTACTGTCAAGAACCAAGAGCTCTCTGATAGTCCAGCCATTTAGCATAATGTTCATCAGCCAGCGAAGAGGACATTTATGGTTACAAAGGCAGAGCGGTGATTTCAATATCTTTACCAACCGAAGAGCAAAATGCAGATCAGACAAAGGACTTGCCGCTTTTGAGTATGGAAAGATACACTTTTGAAAAACTTGCACTAATGCTTTGTCATTACTCCACCACAATTTTCTACATATATCCAAAAGAAACTGAATTGAAGGAGATCAATTAGGATACATGGTAGACTGAGCAAAAGTAAAAAGTAAACTATTATAGTAAGAAAATTCTGTAAATAATTAAACATCACACTGATAATAGAACAGTTAAGTAGTGTTTAAAGATAAACAAAAAAATGTCCTTGTGCAAATAGGGGATTATTATTAATTTTTCATGTATTTGAGAACCACGTCTTTGAAGTCTTGAACAGATTTCCTGTTGTTTCTAGTCATGGCCAGTTGGCGCAAAAGCATTGCTTTAAATCTGCAGAGATCTTTTTGCTTTATTTGTTCATTTTTTCAAAAAAGCCAAATTCTTTTAAGCCCGCTTTGTGTTATTTTCTTCAACCACTAAATCAGTTCACTTTCTATCCTCATCACCTTTTCCCCACAGATGACAACGAGTGCCTGAATGTGACTAATATCTGCGGGGACAGGGGGAAGTGTACCAACACACCGGGCAGCTACTACTGCACATGTGTCTCTGGATACACATCGACAGGACGGGATGAATTCCAACCCAACGACGGCACCGAATGCATCGGTAATGCCCGATTCGCTCACTCAGTAATTTAAATGTGCAAAAAAATTGGTTTTGCTCATAGGCTGCAATGTTCAGCAACATATTATAAACTGTACTGACAGAGGACCTCACACGTAACTGGGCAAGATATCATGTACATAGGCGAGTGTGAAAGCACCACACAGCTGTGAGGGCGTCAGAACTGTGTGTGCACGTGTGAACTGTTTTCTTTTTTTACTGTTCTGAGGAGAGTAAACATGTTGGAGGTGATTTTTTTTTCCCCCCAGGGCCTTTCACTTCCTTCCTATCTGCTATTCTGAGGAACCACCTGAGATATTTTACTCAATTTGCAATAGAAGAACAGCACCTTTAACCCATGCTGGTGCATAACATATTCCTGCAAATTTCCAACTGTGTGGCACACACCATTTAATACAGCACGGAAGCCTGTAGATGATTTTAGGAGCTGATTTATGAATATTCAAATGTGTAATATGCATGCAAGAATTGCAGTTTCTCTCCCAAAATCAATTATAAAGTGCATTAAATGTAATGAGTAGGACTACTTACGCCACAGTTTCTATTTGTATGAAGGTAAATCATTAGCTTCACTTTCAGTATCATTTTCACTCATTTTAAGGTGGAAATATGTCTGTCAAGATCTGTGTTTCAGTTATGTGGAGAGCGTCACTTCACAATCATGTCGTGTTTATCTTTAATCAAAGCCCAACTCTTCATTTGCATCTTTCAGATATTGATGAATGCAAGACAGGACAGCTCTGTGGCCCAAGCTCACACTGCCATAATACGAATGGATCTTTCTATTGCACCTGTCAGCGTGATTACATCCCAACTTCAGGCGCTAAGCACTTTCATCCAGAGAGCGGCGTAAGATGTAAAGGTCGGTATGAGGATGGAAGAGTGCACACACAACACACACGTGCACTGGTACTTACATCCAGGGACATGCATCTTTCTTTTTTTTTAAAAAACATCTCTCACATATACACAGATATCAAGCATTTTAAATGTTTTTTTGTTCTTTTTTGGAGACTCTATTATGCAACACATCACAGTAAACGGTGCAATCGTTGTTGTTGTTTTTTGGATGTTTTAAACTATATTGATAACAATGAAAGCCATGTGATGTTATACCCAGGCAAGTTTTATGCAATTCAGACTTTATCCTGCTGAAAATATGGAAGCAAATTTAGCAATCAAAGACATACTTTCGGTGATTGTTGTTTTCCAGAGCATCCCCAAAAATACTGCCATGACAACATCGGGTGCATCACGCAGACTATCAACAAAACACTTGAATATGTAAGTACCCCTCCTCAGGGTTTCAACCAAATAAGGTAAAAATGGATGTGATGACACTGCCCTCTGTTGGAGAGAAATAAGACAAACTGGATAATACAACAGCTAAAAAGACACACAACACCAGCCACTATTATCCAACTGCCACTGATATCACCAGAGGTTTCAAACCTGCAGTTCTGGACCTTCAGATGTGCCCCCTACAGGCAAGAAAATAAACAGCAGCAGTAGTCGACAGATCAATGTGCGCCATCTATAATAATAATAATAAGACAATAAGAATAATATATTATAATATTATTGTGTTATTTATTTTAATTTAAATTAGAAGACACCGGCTGGCAGTGAGTTTTACGGTTGTTTTTTAATAAGAACCTCCTGTCAGTGTGTCAGGGTATGAAGGGACTAAATGTAATACATGTGGTATTTTCTGCAGAATACTGGGAGTCCCGTGTTCACACTGCACAGTGTCACCATGCATCCTCTTTTCTCCGGGATCATCCTCCTGGTTACTGGAGATAGAAGGAGATTAAAATATTTGGCGCTGGTTAGGTGACTATTTATACAGGAAATTAGCATATAGTTGGTTCACTAGCCCTAAGATGACAGTTCAGCTCAGTTCATAGATGTTTAATGAGAGAAACAAATATTAAATAGATTTTTTTTAAAGACTGTATGACTAGAAAAGCAATTTCCAGTCATGTATTATAGTCAGTTTCTATTTTATTTAACAAAAACAACAACTCATTGCCTGCAGGTGGCACATGTGTTTCAGCAACATTGTAAAAGTTATTACTTTGATTATTTGTAAAAGGTGATATTAACATGTCTAAACTGTCCTATAGCTGACAAATCTGGTCTGAGAATGACCAAACAGCTCCTCCTTGTGGAATCTCCACTTACATGTATATGTGCCAATATGTACATAATGAGAGAGTGACTTAGCTACATACCAGTTTCTTTTAAAGACAACGAACAGAAACCTACAGTATATTAATATTTTCTTTTTAAATCCTAAAGAACATTGCAGGGATGTGATAAATACCCTTTAAAATACGTGACCACATTTTATTTTTCCCCCCATCCTAGATGAGCAACCTCACTGAGCCCCAGAGTCTGCTGAAGGAAATTGCCAAGCAGACGTCCGGCGAGCTCACCTCAGTGGAAGTGATCGCATATGTTGAGGCCTTGTGTCAGTCCGCATCAACACTGGCTGCAGGAGAAAAGGATTACACTGTCAAACCATCCGTCGTCAACTCAACTCTTACAGTAATTTTTGTTTACCATTCTTGTTCTCATTCAACATTTGGAGTTCTGCCTGAATTGCAGTTATGCTTTGAACTGGTTTGGGGGCGGGGGGGTGCACCGCACACAACCGTTCTTATCATCACTGTGCAATTTGGAAAAAGACAGTTTCAATTCAATAGTAGATAAATATCTGTGTGTGTAAAATAATAAAAACCACATTATATCCAGACATACATAACATAAGGTCCTGTCATGCCTAATTAAAAACATATTGCACTACAGGCGTTTGCTATATGCTGTATTATTATATACACGTCGTACTTAAAATTCTCTCTTTCAAAAGAAATTAGTGAAAGCAGTAAACAACCTGGTGGAGAAGGATGAGCTAGTTTCTTGGAGCAGGATGAAAGAAGAGCGTCGGGAACATACCATCACAAAGCTGCTACATACTGTTGAAGAAAGTGCTCTGACACTGGCCAACAACTACAAGACTCCAACTGAGCTCGAAATCAAAGCCACCGAAATGGGTGAGATAATTATTACGGCAGAGTGCCCTCACAGACACTCAAATTATATTGAATTGTACTGCCGTTTATTCGCACCTTTGTGCAGGAAAGTGAGGTTTTTGGATAATTGTGCTAATTTCATATTAATTCCTCCATATCCCTGACTTTCTTTTTTTTTTTTCTTTCTCTCAACCACAGAATTAAAACTCTTCACTTTTGATGCTCGTCACACAAAAGCTAAACTCTCTGCTTCCATGGAAGGAGATCATATAAACCTGATTCCAAAACCGAGACCAGAGGAGGACAGAAATGGTAAAGTAACCTAGTTTAAGTGTTTCAAGGACGGTAAAAATCAAAAACTTTCAAAATTGTGACCATCTGCATTCTTGGGTGAACAGGGAGTACTGTTTTGCCATATGTTGCCATATGCCACATATGTTATACGACAACGGAAAAGTAAGTCTTCACATTTTCTTTTTTTTTCCCTAAAAGCAAATGTTTTACAATCTTTACCTTCATATATATTTAGATTTGCTCCAATAAAGTCACATTTTGGGTGTCACAAAATCTGCAACTCAATTTATAACAGCAGCAGCAGCAGCAAAATTATTTGGGTGTCAGCAAACAAAACAAAAAAAAGCTTCTTAATGAACTTAATTTAAATCCAATCCAACATTAATTCCCATTTTGAGTCTTATCAGAGAAAATGCATAATATCTCCTCTCAGTGTGGTAAATTATGAAATATAAACAAAGAGATAAACACAGTCGGTCAGATCTGTGGCAGCGTTAATTAACGAGCTTAAAGTCTGATTAAAAACACAGTGAGTTTGACTCCCTCCTGTCTTTGTAAAACTTTTTCTTTTTTTTTTTTTTTGTCCATCAGGAAGTGTGTCAGTGGTGTTTGTGCGGTATGACAGCATCGGTGACATCCTGAAGCCGAGCAGCGACCCAGGTGTCACAGACTACTCGCGGTATGCAGGAACAGGGGAAATCACTGTCAACTCCCAAGTCATAGCAGCAGCCGTCAAACCTGCTGACGTTTACCAACTTGACCATGTCACCTTCACTCTGAGACACAACGAGGTAAAGACTATACAGAGTGCTGAGTGTGGCTGCATTGTTTTTCCACTTCTACACTCCTAATGTATACCTTCAAAATGCACACAGCTTCAGAACATCCGTGTTTCTGCGCAAAACGAAGTCTGGCAGTGAGTTTTTCATAATATTTTTTTTGAGAATTGTGACCTGGTTGTAGCTAGGGGATCTTTGTTATTCTTCCTTATTCAATTTGACTTGATTTACTTAAGTAGCATTTTCTGCTTTTGAATCTTTTTTGTTTTAATTATCTGAATGCAACCTAAGTTAAGATTTTCGTCACTTCACTGCTACCTTAAACTTTCTGGCCTGTATGTGATTAATTTATGAACTTTAACTTCCAAAAGGATCTTGTTCATTTTGAAACATCAATATCCCGTTACATATATCTTAGTCAGAGCCATCACTGGGCTCTATTTTGCTGTGAGAAATAGCTTCCTTATTTCCAGACTGACTCTGGCAGTGTCAGAGTTTCCATCCGAGTCAAATTTAAAACAAACTCACATGGGAGGAATAGTTAGTGCTTTGTGCAAAGTTTTATGAAATTTTAAGATCTGCATATTCCTGCAATGACCTCTCAGTTAAGGGGAAATGGAAGAGGAAAGGTGAATAGATGATGGAGGAAAGCAAGTAATGAGGAAAATAACCCTAAAAGTTAATGTACTGGTATTTTCTTTTAAGATAATTAAAATGTATGAGAAAGTGAAATCATTATTTTTGTTGGACCCTTGAGGCTTAAGCCTAACAAAGGAGGTGTTGATTTATGTCGAGCAGTGAAAATCCTCCGTAAATTGCCTTTAAAGAGCAACAATCAATAATTTGGGCTTCATTTTCATGCAGACACTTTCTGTTAGCGAAACGGTGTTTTCCCGTGACACAATGGAGTTTTTTTTTTTCATGCACCTGCTCAGTATTTTTGAGACACTGCGTGCATTATTTTAAAAGAAAAGCCAGTTATTCAGGGGTACAAATTACTACTTTACCATCATATGATAAAATAATATATATCATAGATATTACACCAACTGGGCAACAAATCAAATAAAATGTAAAAATTCTAGAGATATAGAGAATTAAAAAAAACACTAGAACATTTGGATTTTTTTCAGTTCAAGTAAAATTGTACATAATAATAAGTAGGAAAAAAATGTTCCTTTCAATATATTCATGTAAACTTTTATTATAAAGCAACTGCCCTTTTCAGACGGATCAGACTGCGGCACATTCGCTCATCCCAATGAGAATCCTTTCCCAAAAATACCTACAGCGAGCCGCCACTCTCTTGGTGCAGTGTGTGCAGCACACATGGCTGCACTTTATGCCCGGTGCCATTCATTCTGACCCAGAGACATGCCTGTCAAAGTCTGTGTAAATGACACTGAAATACAGCAGTGAATTTTAGATTTTAAATTGAATTTCTGATGCACTTTTATTATTTGATAAATTTTAAGTGTTATTTGGACCTCCATCTTTCTCTATTTCTGTTTTTAAACCGCTGCTGATGTGCTACAATATCCCAAAGGAGCGACGTGCAAAAACTAATAAAAACAGCACCATCCACCTTTAACAGTGTCTCTGTTCCTCTCTATTCCCTAAAGCCCATAGACACTAAAGCTGATGTGACCAAGTGCGCCTTCTGGGAGTATGAACCGGACAGCCTGCAGGGCCACTGGGCCACTCACGGCTGCAAGACCGTCCACACCAACAGCAATGCAACCACCTGCTCGTGCAATCACCTCACACACTTTGCCATCCTTATGTCCTCTGGGCGAGCCAATGTGAGTGAGCATACATTAAAAATACAACGGTAACAGTGCAGGTATTTGCCTTTCTTTTTTCCATTTTTTTTTCCACCGGGGGCTTAAATGATTTTTTTAAAAATGGAAAAAAAGTTGATCATGATGAACACATTTATTTTTAATGAGGGCAAGAGTTGAACCTCATATCTCGATTTTGGAAGTAATATTTTTAGTCACATTAGCTTTTCTAATTTTTATCTTAAGAAAAGAAATTATTTATTTAACAAGAAAGATACAGAAAATTATTAATTTATTTTTTAAACAAATTTTAATTAGGAAACCTAGTAAATATGCTAATATAGTAATATTACCTAATAAGTCACTAGTTTCAATTAGTTATTATTAATTAATGAGTAAAATATGGTAAAAAAAATCTGTTTCTGCTTAGATCATGTTGTTCATGCTGAAAAATCTTGTCTCTCCAAAATTTTAAACCCAAAAAGCTTTGATATAGATATTTATATAAAAATTCAATGTTTTTAAAAAAAATGTTTATTCAGCTTCAAGTTTATCTGGGGAATTCAAAATCAGTTGTAATACAATTACAGTAATACCTAAAACATAATGAATGTTCTTACCTATTGTGTATGTTTCATCATTATTTAGATCTTTTTTTAAATACCAAGACTGGTAGGTTTCTGGTAGGTTGTGAGACAGAAAAAGTCTCCACTGAAACCAAAGATAATAAAACTCTGTTGGGTTTAAAGCTCCTGGATGTAAGGTGACTCACTCAACATATCGCCTGGAAACTCTGGGAGAAATCCACCCACAAAGATATATGTTCTTATTGTTTTGTAGCACTTAACACTGGCCTCCCAGATTCAAATGAAAACATTATTCTGACCTTTTCTCGCCTTTTCTTTCTGATATCTGATATAACAGGAACAGAACTGGCTTAATATGCCTGCAACTCAACATACTGGTGTAACCCCAGCCTATTCCCATGACGTATCAAATGATTCCAAGTAGAAAGCACGGCAAATTACAACTTCAGCATACCATGAAACTGTGAATGAAACACCTCCCTTTCCATTTGCTTCTCAGCTGGTGGCCCACTATACCATCCTGACCCGGATCACCCAGCTGGGGATGATAATCTCCCTTATCTGTCTGTCCATGTGCATCTTCACCTTCTGGTTCTTCAGTGAGATTCAGAGCACCAGAACCACCATCCACAAGAACCTGTGCTGCAGCCTCTTCATGGCAGAGTTCATCTTCCTGGTGGGGATCAACATGAACACACATAAGGTGAGCTCGGCATGCCCTTGGAAATCTGTGTGTGTGTGTGTGTGTGTGTGTGTGTGTGTGTGTCTGTGTGTGTGTGTGTGTGTGTGTGTGTGTGTCCCTGACCCACTATTCTGCCATTTTTACTCGTTAAAACTTTTCTCATTTTAGTTGTAGGAGTGACACTACAGCACACTGTTATTTCTCTCACTCACTGTCTGTTTATCTCTGGCTTGTTATTCAGTTTCTGCTAATTCAGTGGCTCATATGACATGAAAATGTAATACATTTCCTCATAGACAAACAAATATGTGCAAAGAGTGCAACAAAAGCAGAATAACAGTATTTCCACACATCATAAACTTCAACATTTAATGTCTCTCTCTTTTCTTCTTTGTTCCTTGGCAGCTTTTCTGCTCTGTTATTGCAGGGCTGCTGCACTATTTCTTCCTCGCGGCCTTTGCCTGGATGTGCATCGAGGGCATCCATTTGTACTTAATAGTGGTTGGCGTCATCTACAACAAAGGCTTCCTGCACCGTAACTTTTACATCTTTGGCTACGGAAGCCCGGCAGTGGTTGTGACCATCTCAGCAACACTCGGCTCCAAGTATTACGGCACGGATAAAGTGTAAGAGGTTATATAAATATTGTAGCTGTTCTGCGCTGAGAGGTGAGAAAACAAAGGCTTTTCCAAAGACCTATTTTCCAACTCATTCAGCATTTTTCAGGGAACAAAGATAAACAAATGACATTAATTATAAATAAAAGGAGACAGAAATTAAATTTGGCCTGCAGGGACATAAAGGGAGTTGAAGTAGCTTGTAGAGAGGAAGGTAATAACTGAATTAGCGTAAAAGAAATTCTGAAAGGTTTGGAGTACCTCAGAGAGTTTGAATATAAATCTATAAATAAAAGTCTGTTGTTTATTAATGCATAATATAATTGAAAGATCGAGGTTATGCAAAAGAAGTGCTGATGGTTCATTATTGTGAGCATAGGTTGCTTTTCTAACCAATTGTTTTAGTACTAAGATAAGAAGTGTATGTATCAGCCCATAGAATATTGTCATAATTAAGATGAGGCAAGATAAGACTATGGTATAATGATAAAATATTGCTTCTGCTGTGTGAGGGATTATTGCAACAAAGACATTCAGTTAATACGTGTTAAATAACACATACTGTGTTTGTCCCAAAGGTGTTGGCTGAGCACAGAAAACCACTTCATATGGAGTTTCATTGGGCCTGCGTGTTTGATCATTCTGGTAAGATCAGATGTGTTTGTCTCCTGAAAATAAAAAGACAAAGTGTTAATTGAAATCATCAAATGTGGTTGGTTTCAAAGATAAATATTCATTTGATCATGTCTGTTTTTTTTTTCTTCTCTTCTCCACTAAAGGTTAATCTCTTGGCTTTTGGAGTAATCATCTACAAAGTGTACCGACATACTGCTGTGAAAAAGCCTGAAATCAGCCACTATGAAAACATCAGGTAGGATTATATATCTCTTGTTGAGAAGGTCAAACGAATGTGAAAAAAAATCAAGCTGTACGTTCCTTATCTAGGTTGGATTATTATGGCGTCATACGGCGTCCTTTCACTACAAAATTACAATTAGTTCTTTGTTGTTGTTTGCCACGTTCACCCACGCTCTGTTAAAGCCAACGTTATCCCCCTCAGGTCCTGCGCCCGTGGTGCCTTGGCTCTGCTGTTCGTGCTGGGAGCCACCTGGACTTTTGGAGTGCTGCACATCCTCAAAGAGACTACGCTCACCGCGTATCTGTTCACCATCACCAACGCCTTCCAGGGGATGTTCATCTTCATCTTCCTCTGCGTCCTGTCCAGAAAGGTAATATTTGGTTGGACTTGTTTTTATTTATTTATTTATTCATTCATTCATTTATTGAACATTGATCATGCAACTATAGTTGGACAGCGAGCCATTCAGATGAAGACAATGGGAGTTAAATGTTTTGCATCATGATTGTATGTTTATTAATAGTAAATCTTTTTTGCTAATTAGAAAACGCTGATTTTCCTTGAATATATTATTGATTGTATTATATACTTATAATGATTTGTTTTCATATAAATCCTACCTTCTTGTATGTGTCGTTCCAGATTCAGGAAGAGTACTACAGGCTTTTCAAAAACGTGCCATGTTGTTTCGAATGCCTGAGATGAATTACCACGACCAAAGCCTGATCATCCGCACTTGTACAATAATAATCGACACTACAGCTCTGCAATATCCTGTGACTCGTGCTTTCACTTTTTTGAAAATGATGTTGACTGTTTAGTACAGATGTCTAATAAATGAAAACATGTAGCACTTCTTGTTTCCTTTTGAAAAGAATCATTTATTCGTGTTTGTTTCATGTTCAGGATCTTTCTGTACAATGCGAACCATACCAACTGTATCAACATGTTCACAAAAAGACTTCCACTACTTCTGAGAGTAATGCGGGAATCAAAATATTGTGTATATTTTCAGATTAATTTAATGCCTGTAGCTATCAGCCTTACACTCCTTACTCAAATAATCTACACACTCTATTTTCTTTGTGTTTTGAAATTGATTTGTAAATTATTAAATGAATGTGGCAAACTAACATTTTTCTGCTGTGTAAAATCAATGCTCTAGTTTAATGCATTCTTCACCCACCCTTTGTGAACATCACACAGCTACAGTACAGCATACAGTAAATAAAAGTGCTGTGGCCGTTCTCTGACAATCACAAAGAGCAATGGCCCCATCTACTGGACAGAATGACAAACACTCTTTCCACTGTGAGTCCACAGTAACACTTGACACACAAACCCTGAGCTAGTAACGCATTCAGTTAATAGTATTTGTCTGCATGATCAGACAAACGTTCCTCTTTGTGTATCTTTTGTTGTTTGTCGGTGCGAATGAGCTGTGATGTAGCATATTATGTGTGTGTATATTATGTGTGTGTATTGTAGCACTTTGAGATTTACTTCAAATGTAAAGTGCATTATAAATAAAATGTATTATTATTATTATTACTATTAATTTATCGTCTTGTGATCCCGGACTGGAGTAGATATTGTGGCTGAACCTTCATTTCATACTAAGTGATTTTATTGCCTTTTTGCCACTGCAATTCTCAACAAGCTGTCCTATTTGATTATAATGAGTTTATAAACATCGGTCCAAGGTTGGACAATAAACCGAATTTGGAATCTCTTTTCATTTACAGTAAATTTTCTTATAAAGTGACTCTCTAAAATAATTAAACCAAGCAAAACTGCAGTATCACAACCATTCATTCATAAACTTTACTTACAGTGCATAAACCATAACCTTAAAGCCTTTAGTCCACAAGATTCTGTCCAGTCTTTAATTCATACTGTAATTACAACATAATACTAACACTAATGAGTTATTTATTGAATGAATGGAGACAAGGCATGGATATCTAATAATATTATTATTGAACTAAAAAGACAGCAGTGTGCACTGTGTATACATGTGCAACTCTTCTAACCCTTTGTCTCTGTGTTTGTTTTCTTGGCTGTGCACAGTGGCATAGTTACCTCTGTTCTCCAGCATCATTTGTTGGATGTTGAAACATTTAGTTGGGTCCTTTCAGATACTGCGGGTCTACATCTTTCTGTGAAAAATACATAACATAAAAAACACCCTGAACATTCTCTCTTTTGTTCTCACTTTGGTGAACACTGTGAATTTTTTTTCACATTCTTTGGATCACTTAACCCAGACGGATTTACAACTAGAACAGACTACGACTTTACAAGTCTGTAGATAGCTGTGATAGACCTAAAAAAAAATATTTCAAGAAATAAAAGGATAAACAACAAATCTTCACATCTGTTAAGCTGGAACCATGAACAATTCTCAAAATAGTTGTGCGTCCAATTACTTTAATTTTTTTCATTATTTTTTTTTCTGTCAACGATGGTTTTTGATGCATCAAACAATTGTCCTCATATATATGGTTGGGCAGTTTAATTTAGAATAAAACATCTAATAATAAAACATCATCTATTTCTGTACTCATCTCAGCTCTCAACTCATCTCAAACATCTTAGTTTGTAAAGTAACAAGTAACTACAGCAGTCAGATAATTGTAGTGAAGTAAATGATTTCTCACTACATGAAGTAGAAGTAGCACATAGGATACAACAAGTACAATACTAGAGTAAAAGTACTTATATACAATGTTACAGTGTATATATATATATGACTAAATCCAATCAATATGTGTTTTATGCGTTTCCCCTCTTTGTCTGTCCTGTAATATTCAAAACGATCCATCTTTCTCAACCCAATTCAAGAACAAAAATGTGACGTTGGAGCCCTCTACTGGCTGATACTGACATGTCACCATGAGGTGAATTGAAGCCTGGAAATAAATATGAAGTGTGATGGCTGAGACAATCCGTAAGTGCTATGACACAAGGGATTCCTGTGTTGTGCAATCTGAATACAACTCCAGAAGACAGCAAGAGCAGACACTCGGGCTGATTGCTGCATGATGTCATCACCCTCAAACTGCACATATAAAGAGGGCCGTCTGTGGAGCGCTCAAGGCCGAGGCAGATTTTCAGATAGGCATGAAGAGCAGAGATTAATCATACTGTTTGACTTTGTTGTATCCAGGAGGCGAGCTTTGTGTCGCCAGGGGACCGCACATACGTTTTATGCAGTAGAGTTATACTGATATTCAAGAAAACTTGCCTGCATGCTCTCTTTCTTGCCTCACTCCATGTGGCTGAGATAAACAATTTATACGAAACAAACCAGTGAGTTCTGTGTGTATGTGAGAAAAAGCATGACAATTATATATTTCCCCTTTGATTTCCAGAAAAGGGTTAAAAAAGATATGACCATTTTTTGTTTGATGTAATCACATGTTTTAAAGACCCAGCAAAAAGTCATCGACCACAGCGGCTCACTTACTGTTTACAAGATAGTAGATACCATTGACTCGCACATTAATGGTGTCACTTTGACAATGTCACAGGGCAACATGGCTCAGACAGCAATCTTTACTTTAAAGCAGTCAGGTGTCTAAATCAACTGGTGACCTGCCCACAAGGCTCAATGCAACCAGTTTCCCCAATATAAGGGGCACATTTGAAGTAGTAGCTTCCACTTCTCAGTGTCATCATGCGGGGGCTGCTCCTGTGCTGCCTTGTGGCTCTGGCTAGTAAGTTTTTATTGACTCATTCATATTATTTTACTTGTAGAAGAATTGTTGGTGACTTTTAGAAGAGAGTCTCTTATGGTTTAAGGTAAATTTAACTTTAATCGTTTTGTTGTTACCTACTTATCTACTATTTTTTGGTTTTGTTTACAGTTATGTGATCTTGTTTTTTGAGATATTGCTGCTCTTTTTGTAATTTTAACATGTAGGAATTAAGAGTTTTGTAGATCATAAATAAATCTAATTAAACTTTTTTAAAAAGCAGCTATATTCACAAAGGTTTTAATGCTGACACTGTGTTTGCTCTTTATTCTTTTAGCATGTCAAAATCTTCGTTATGGTACGTCTTTTTCATCATTGTCATGATGTACAAAATATTTTTAAAAAACTTTCCATAAAGAACAAGAGAAAGGACATTTAACTTTGGAAACATTTTTCCAGAGCTCGCCCTGAATCCCAGGAAAACCTACGAGTACAAATATGAAGGAGGGGTGAACTTTGGACTCGGCATTCCAAACCTTGCAGAGGCTGGGATGAGAATATCATGTAAGGTCAAGATCAGTGGTATATCCGACCAAACATTCAGCCTTCAGGTAAGAGTGACAACACAGACTTTCTCAGAATATCATGTTGTACTAATAAGTAACAGAGTAGTGCAGCGATAACACTGACAGGCTGTTAATTAGTTCATTTTAAAGTCTTATTCATAAATCACATAAAGTAACTGGCAGCGCACAATTTGTCATTCATTGTTTAATCATGTGTCATAAATTATTTAGAGGTCAATTTAATCAACATCTGTTCAAAGGTTGTACATGATTTGGAAAACTCTAAGCAGCCAGAAGAACTTTTTAAACTTTTTAGATTCATGAAAGTTCTGAATATCACGTCAGAGATTGTTAGAAATGTTTGCAACACTGTTTTCCTATAATGCAACAATGCAAACAGTCTTGCAATACCTTTATGTCACCTTTCAGTCATAAACAGATGCCGTGTTCAAACTCTGTGTTCAAATGTTGTAATGAGCAGTTCCTGTCCTGTTACAAATTCTGTTTTGTCTGACATGAATATGAGCATTTTTGAGTTTTCATGTTGAATAATCACAAACTATAAAACTCTTATTTCCATCTCTGGTTCAAAGGTTTCAGAGTTGGCCTTTCAGGAGTTCAACGGTTTCCCGGGGAAAAACGACTTTAATGCCTCCCCAAAGCTCAGCCAGCGTATTGCTGCCCAGCTCATCAAACCATTCATGTTTGACTACACCAGTGGACACATTAGTGCCATCCACGCCTCTCCGGAGGTTTCTGACACTGTTGTCAACATTGTGAGAGGGATCTTGGGTTTCTTCCAAGTCACTGTCAAGACTACACAGAGGATCTATGAGCTTGTAGAGGTAAGTCTCTGCTGATGAACACACGACTTCTCTGCTCTGTCTTCATTTATTTCTACTCAGCATCTGTCAAAATGTCATAAAAAATGCAACAAGTTCAATTTTGTTTGTAGGTTGGCATCCATGGAAAGTGTCAGAGTAACTATGCTACAGAGGAAAATGTGGAAACACATGACATGACCATCACTCAGGTGGTGGACCTCAATGGCTGCAGTGAGAAAGCAGCTATCTACAGGGGAATGGCAACAGCTGTGGTCGATGAAGTTGCCAAACAGGTCTGCTTATCTCACTGCAGATTCATCAGATTCTACACTTCAATTAAACACACCAAAGTCAGTGCTATTTTTGTTTTTGTGTCCTCCAAATCTAGAGAGGAGAATCTATCATTTCAGCGGTGAGATACGTTTACACAGTCAAACCAACAGCAGAGGGTGGTCTCATTACCAGGGCTCACGGCCTGGAGCAACAGCACTTCAGTCCCTTCAATGTGAAGGGTGGCAGTTTCAAGATGGAAGCGATGTAAGACAAGAAAATATGTGCACATTATGCCTGCTCATCCACAGTGCTTGTCTGCAATACAAATTGCCTGCTTTAAATAACTTCTCCCGCAGGAAGGAAATGGTGCTACTCGGTGTGAGTGACACAGGTAGAGCCGTTTTGTATGGACCAATGGAGAGCAAGGGCAACCTTGTGTACAAGTTTGTCAATGCAGAAGCTAATGTCCCCATTATGATGCAGAACCTGGAGAACCCAGTACCAAAGGTAGTAATATCTATATTTCATTGATATATATATATATGTATGTATGCTGCTGCTGCTACATACAAATCAGAAGAGAAGGAGAAAAGGAGAAGGAAGCATACACACAAGAAATATACACAACTCAAATAAAAAAAAATAAAAGCAGAGAAAGCAGCAAATTAATTACATCCATGGATATTTTCATTTGACATTTACTTTTCTTTTATAAAATCTAAATCTAAAGAAATCGCGTGCACTGAGGATCTAAAAGTAGAGTGGCGTAAATTAATGAATTTTATCTATTTGGAAATGTCATTTTATTTTAAGTATCACAGGAGCTTTAAATAAGTAATTCATGTTAGTGACTCTGAAAATCTCGTATTTCTGTATGAATGACCTGTCTCTGTGATATGTATGTACTGACTGTGGAAAAGAAACCAACAAACAAATTAACCAACCATCTACTCTCCGTTCCTCTTCACAGGCTATAGAGTTGGTCAAACATTTGGCTGAAGTTAATAAATACGAGATTGACAGCGCAAGGACTGAAGATACTATAAAGCTTTACCAACTTCTCAGAGTGGTGCCTTATGAAGGATTAGAGGCTATGTGGAAGGAGTTTGCAGGAAATGAAGAGTACAGGTGAGTGAGTACTTCTGTATTTTCATTTTCTGTAAGTACTGTGCTTAAACACGTTTGATGCACTTTACTTGAGTATGTCTATTTTAAGCTACTTTAGACTTCAACTCCTTCTGCTTTACAAAGAAAGTCCATAATAAGTTCTAAAACAGTTACATATATAAAGTATGATTATTAAAATGATCTCACCTCGACCAGCGACAACATTAATGGTAATCTTATTGTAATAAATGGATAAAATACAATGTGATATAGCATTGCAATGACTAGCCTAATGAGTATTTTTACTCTGGATACATTAAGTCTGTTTTGTTGCAAATACTTTTAAAGCGACATTGTACTTATTACGTATTTTTGCGAATTAGCGACAGAGTTTCAAAGTGCAATACCACTGTAGTAGATGGACAAGACATAGCAGCCAGCTCAGCATCTGTCTTTCAGCCAATTATTTCGCAAAGCCCTCACCAACGACTAAAAGTCAGTCCTGGATTTACTCTTGTCCAGCAACTCTCCTTTTGTCCTCCTAGCTTCCTCTGTCAATGTACCTTTCAGTCTTTTCACCTCTGTCATTGCATTGCTCTAATTCCCCCAATCCCCACACCTAAAAAACTTCTCTTCCTGGTGGTACCAAACGCCTGTTGTACACACATTCACACTCCTCCAGTGCTCTGAGCTCACAGTCCTGACAGCTCAGCTAACAAACTGAGCTAACAGCAGCTATAGTTCGAAGCAGTTTACTTTACTGAGGACATCAGAAAGCGGGAATCATTTTTACCATAAAATATGATCCGGTGTCACTAAAATCAGTGAAATAGTTGGTGGTGTGCGACTAATGTAAAGTGTTACGTACTTCTTGCAGGTAATCATACCTGGAGCACCAAGTTACATAGTGCAGAAACTCCAGTACAGGGGAATGACAATGACACAGTTCATCCAATTACATGTCAATGTAGCATCAAAAATGACTTTAAGTCTCTTATTTTATGGTAAAAAAATAGGCCAATATTGGCCAATAAGAAGAAAAATGTAAAAAATGTATCAATTTAAGCATAAATTCCAGTTACCAAATGAAAATTATAAAAATAAAAAAGGTCACCTACACTATGTTTTTAGGGGCCTTGAAAATGACTTTCCAATCACAACCTAAAGATAATATCTATATTATAAAGTCAAAAGGTATAAGTACATTTATTCACTATGTAACACTGAAGTAAGGTTTGAAAATGAGAATCCTCATTGGCTATGCTTTAACCAAGATTTTCATTATAATGTCATAAGATGGAGAACAAAATGGTCCAAGGCCATCTCTCAAATCTGATACTGATCCACTCAACTGAATAGCTAATTGAAGGGTGTACTCCCACTTAGTTCAGGAAGCATTTGGGCTGGCACATTAACATACTAGAGATGAAAGATTTATTATCATATTAGACATGAGATGACAAAAAGGTGACTGAAAGACTGTGTTCCTTGCTCATTAAGATTAAGACAGCCAAGTGCACTCAGTGACACCTTGTATTTCATCTACCATCTATGATTTATTTGAAGGATAATCCTTATCTTAAGTGTTGCCTGATGTATTCACTTTTTCTTCTGTCACCTATCAGACGTTGGTTTTTGGACATGATTGTTGAAGTCAGCGATGCCAGGATCCTGAAGTTCATGGAAAGCAGGTTTCAGGCTGGCGATATTTCCACGGTCGAAGCTGTGGAGACACTTTTGCTGTCGATAAACCATCTCCAGCCAATCCCTGAGCTGGTTGAGATGGCTAAAGTGAGCTAATACTAAAGTAATTGTGTTTGCATATTGAAAATGATACTCTCCAGATGTCTAAATGTCTGTCTCTCTTTTGCAGATGTTCCTGGACATGCCCTTTAGTAAATCCAACATCTATCTGTGGCATACTGTGGTTCTTACCTACGGCTCTCTGGTGTACAAGCACTGTGCCTATTATACACCGTGTCCAATAAATGCTGTTCAGGTAATCAAACAGACAAATCGCTTTCGTTTGATATATATTTGAGAATCCAAACATAAGCATGCAAGAGTCCCTCAGAGCATAACTGCTTAAGGATGCATATGTTTGTGGAATTATAATGTAGTCAATAACAGTTTTGTAAAAACTGATTGATTATCTGTGTTAGCCACTGCTGGACATGGCCTTGGGAAGTCTGAGAAGTGGCAGCGAGGCAGACATGATCATCGCTCTGAAAGCTCTGGGGAACGCAGGTCATCCAGGCAGCATTAAAACCATCATGCGTTTCCTCCCCGGTGTGGCTGCCACACCTGTGGATCTGCCACCTCGTGTGCTGAGTGCTGCTGTGCAGTCTATGAGACTGATAGCTGCCAGAGACCCTCACAGTGTAAGAACACTTCTACATAAGACATGCAGGAAGAAAAGGAGACTGTCGAGATTCAGATTTTTGACATTAAATAATTATGGTAATTATGTTCCATAGTGAAGATAAAAAAATGTATTTAAGGTCAAATTCAACGTAACAGTGCATTTACACAAATCTGTGGACTATTTAATTTCATTCATTGTGGCAGGAAAGAATAATTTTCATCAATTATGTGGAAATGCCAAGTCTGATTCATGCTATTGTCACATTATTTTTAAATTGTACACATGTATTGACATTTTCTGTAAAGATCATCCTCGGTTCAGATAATAAGCGACAGAGCAGAAATTCCCTCAGTGCTCTTATATTCTCCTGAAGAATCAATGGTATACTTCTGTTTTCAGGTCCAAGAGATTACCCTGAGTCTGTTCCTGCAGAAGAATCTTCCCACTGAACTACGCATGCTGGCACTCACAGTCCTTTTCGAAGCTAAGCCATCCATGGGTCTTGTGTCCACAGTGACTACACATCTACAGGATGAAAAAGACCTCAATGTTATAAGTTTTGCATACTCCTACATGAAAAGCTTGGCCAGATCCAGCACGCCAAACAATCACTTCCTGTGAGCAAAACAATGCAGTTATATTTAGTTGGGTGTTGTTTATGTTTTTCAATTTTTCAGCTTTCATTTTTTTTCTTTTCTTCACAAAAGCTCAACTGCCTGCAGTGTAGCTGTAAAGATCCTGGCTCCTAAGTTTGGTCGCCTGAGTTATCATTACAGCAAAGCCTGGCGCATGGACTGGTTTAACGGTATGCTCAAATACAAGTATTGATTATCGATTCTTGGATCTCTTTGAAATGGTTACATGAGTATTTGCTATTTCTCTGTTAAAGATGACTTCCTAATGGGTACAGCAGCAGAAGTCTTCATGCTCAAAAGTGCAACAAACATCTTTCCCACTGAATTGATCATGAAAGGAAAATATTATTTCATTGGTAGAATTCTGCAGCTACTGGAGGTACAGTCTGATAAATTATCATTCAAACTTATTGAAGTGAAACGTGTCTACCCAGTGATGACTAGTAATCATTTTTTCACTTTTCTTTCCACGTTAAAGTTGGGTATCCGTGGTGAAGGGATTAAGGAACTGTTTGGCAACAACATCCCTAATTTTAAAGGAGATCTTAGTTTTAGTGACTTCAAGGCTCTTTTTAATTTGGTGAGTATTTAACTGAGACTTTAGGGCAGTATCATAAGTGCACTATGATTTCTCACCTCATTAGTTTGGCTGCCTATTGTGCTGTGTCATTTTCAGCTCCAAAACTGGGAAGTTCTGCCCAGTGATAAGCCTGTCCTTTCTGCCTATGTACGTGCCTCTGGACAAGAGGTTTTCTTCACTGATATTAACAAAGAGTTCATTCGGAGCATCATCTCGGTGAGAGAATAATTGAACACAGAAAAACACATGGATCCATGTATGCCAGTTCAGTCAACAAAAAGGAATATATTTTTCATGCAGTGTACAAAAACTGTTGCATGCTCTCCTCTTAACCTTGCAGGCTGTCAGTCCTTCAGCAGGGAAAGAAAGTCCTCTATGGGCTGCAGTTGAGAATTTACAGAGAGGAATATCATGGCATAAGACCAAACCATTCTTAATCTTTGAAGTTCGCTACTTCCAAGCTACCACCCTGGGCCTCCCACTAGAGATTAGCAAATATTATGAAACCGTCAATGGGATCACTGTTAATGGTGAGGAGTCATATCCTGCAGCACACTACCACCATGTTGATTAATGACTGAAGTAATTTATTTTACTTGACGTAAACCCTTATTTCTTTCTTTTGTAGCCAAAGCAGCAGTAAATCCACCTCCTACTGAACGTCTCGGACAACTCTTTAATTCTGAAATTACATTGGAGAGTGACGGTTTTATTGGGTAAAATACACAATGTTCATTCAGCATATTAAGGAAACATCATCAGAAGAAAAATTCTATGAGGTGGCCTTTTCTATCTGTATCTGTGTAATTTACATTCGACACATCTACTAAATTAACCTCTTCTTTTTTCCTAGTTTCACAAAGGATTTATGGGTTTTCTATGGGATCAACACAGAGCTGTTCCAGTGTGGTTCTGAGTTTAAGAGTAAAATGCCTCTTGCTCTCCCATGGAAGATTTCTGCCAAGATCAATGTCAGAGAAAAGAAGTTTGAACTCGACTTTGCTCCATGGAAAAAAGAGTTTGAAGTCTTTTCAGTCAGGTATGTTTTAGGGCAATCATGATTTTTCTTCTTTTACGACCCTCCGAATCTCTGTTTGTGAATTAATTAACAAACTCTGAAAATCCATTGTTGTATGACAATAATAGTTTTTGGGTTCATTCTTGCTGTGTTAACAAAATGTACTTCTTCACACGCACTCACCTATTAAGACCAGTTAGGTTCACTGCCTGTTATATATGCAACTTGACATACCGAAACACTTCAATGACCCTTGACTTCATCACCCTCACCTGTTCATTGACTCATGAAGTTGATGCTGAATTAAAAATAGATTCTGAATCGAAATCTGGCGATTCCAAAACATTATGTTACTATATGTTATACAAATGTGCTTTGAGTTTTGTACACAGGATACACAATGCAGCCAGTGTGCCTAACAATTCTTACTTTCCATTCCAAACAACAGATCCAATGTATATGCAGTCACCAGGAACATTGAGGAGCCAGCTTTGGCTAAAATGACTCCAATAATGCCCAACGCTGTAAACTCGCATAAGGCAAATCAGGTACAGTTAACACCTTTATGAGACTTTTTGTTAGAGTTAAGGTATTTACAGAAAGCTAATATCTTTGTGATTTGTACAATCCAGCAGGTCCTGACACCAAACACCTGGAATCCAAGGGGCAAAATGTGTGCTGAGAGTGACATTTATGGAGTTGGTGTCTGTGTGGAATCTCAGTTCAGGAGAGAGTATTACCATGAGGAATACCCCCTGTACTATTTCCTTGGAGAGACCTACATGGGAGTCAAAGTAGACAGAGGTATGCAAGTCCAACAGTACTGTGCACATCACAAACTCACTATGGTTTCAAGAATACAACATATCTTTAACAGGAAACTTGAAACACAATACTCAGTGAAAGTGGTAACTTTAATGCCCAATTTGCAAAGATTGCTGTTTCATTCGCTGCTGCCAGCCAGCGTTAAAGCATTTTATCAGTATGGCAACACCTACAGACAAGTTCATTCGCACTGCTTCAGGAGCAAATTGCAAAATACAGCAGCAGCAGCAGCAGAACCACCCAGCAAAGATGGTTATTCATCTTTGCTTCATAGAGACCACTGCTGCTGCTGTATTTTGCAATTTTGACATGATGACTCTTCTCTATATTATTTTATGAATGGTCAATGCAGAGCCCTTAAAGATGGTTTGCTTGGCTTGGGTTATTATCTGTATGGACTTGTTGACTCTATGAATTCCTGTAGATTTGACCAAACTTTAGCAAATTAAGAAAACAGAAATGTAGTTTTATTTAATCAAAATCATGCTTATTATTATTTATTGAGTAAAATAATTTTGTCATACACTAGGCAAAGATTGTTTTGCATCCAATTGTATAGCAGTTTATGTTATTGTGTCTCCTTGTGTACATTTCCTGTGCACTTTTTTTAGCCCAGGCAATCAAAGCTGTTGACAAAATCCACTTTGAGGTTAATGCTGGTCCAAGCAGACATCCAATGAGTGCAAGCCAACTCCTTGAGACTCTGAGGAGGATTTCCAAGGTATTTGGCTACCCTTGCAATGTTATTATCTCTGCACCTGCTCTGCTGTTTTACCCATTCAAATTCTCCTGTTGCTTAATTGTGTTTACAGGATGCAGCTCAGTCCTCTGATTCAGCCTCAAGTGAGAGAGGATCTCATAACGGCTATCATAACTACGTAATGGAAATAACATCCTCCGCAGAGAGTGACCCAAAATATGTTTCATTGAACTAAATGGGCAGTTTGTACTGAGCAATGTCATCTGTAAAATGTTTTATTGGCTTATGTATCATGATTCCACCATTACTATTCAGTCCCCAGTCCCACTGTCCAATAAGCTAACTAGATTTTGTCCTTACATGACATAAGATGATCAGTACTCTACACATTGGACATGATGCACACGTCCATTACAGTATTATGGACTGCTTTCTATTTCATTCATTAGGGCTGGGACTCAACACCTGAATCTGTGTTCAGTATCAAAGGCCTTGCTATGAGTGGCAACTCAAAGCCTGAGGGTTACGATGCAGCCATGTACTGCACGCCCGAGGAAAACATTCAGAACGTCCAGCTGATTGTGTCTGAGGTTGGAGAAGACACTAACTGGAAGATGTGCATTAACGTCATTGCTGATGCCCATGCTGAGACAAAGGTAGACCTAAAACACACAGGAGGACATTTATTTTTGTTTTCAGTTATCTGAGTGTATAAAATGACAGAAATTAATACAATAATACTACTGCTATCTTCACCAGTCAGCACATCTAAGACATGCAATCCGTTCAGCTTCTTTACTTGTATGTGTAACCTTTTATTTGTCAGGTGGCAGATGGCAGGTTACAGATCTTTGCCAACAAATTTGCTAAAATATCACCTGTAAAGGTGATAACATGTACTTTTATTGTTAAGGAATTTTAAACGTATAACTTAAATAATGTGGAAAAGTATATTTCGTAAAAATTGATGGACATACACCGCTTCAAATCTGTTACGCTGTATAATTGTTACATTTCTACATTAGAACTGATAGTAATCGTATGTTGCATACCAAGGCTGGATTCAAAGCTGTTGTGTGTAGAAACACCCTACTTCGCCCTTCACCCTGAGGTTTTCTTTGTCTTTCTCACATGCTGTCTAGGCACATATTAGATGGGGAGCTGAATGTCAGTCCTATGAAATGTCAATGAGAGGTGCAACTGCACATCTGCCTGGTTCCAAGCCAACACTCAAGGCCAAGGTACACTGGACCAGGATCCCTGAAACCATGGCAGAGATAGGCAGGAGGTGAGCCACAGTGGAATAAATGCAGTTTTTTTTTTTTTATCAAGGACTAAAAAAAGCAGAGGTAGAGGAGAAAAAGCTGAAGAAGAAACAAGAAGAAGAATAAGAAGCTCACTTTGCCTTACAGAGCATGGTGGAAACGTTTACATTTACATTTATGACATATACTGGCATGTGTTATTAAAGGTGCTTTTTATTTTTTCCCAGAATTGAAAGCTACGTTCCCGGCATGGCTTTCCTTCTCGGTTTCTCCCAGCAACATGAGAGAAATGCCAAGCAGGAGGTTTCTGCATCAGTTGTTGCCGCCTCAGCAGACAGCGTTGATGTGAAGATTAAATTCCCAGAGGTATTGGAGGGCACATTCACTACCTGCATTGTTATGCTATACTAAAGACTAAATCTGTGCATTCTATGTAACTAATCTAGACTGCTGTATTTACACGGATGTGTCATTTCTTGTCTTGTGTCATTAGTATACAGTTTACCGCCACGCTATTCCAGTCCCACTGCCACCTGCCAGTTTTCTGGACTTTCAACATGACAGAAACACAACAATGGACACTTTTGGGCGTGCATAAATACATGTAAGCTACACAAACCAGTTTGATTAAACTTAATTGCAGGTTTCTTTCTTGTCTTTTTGAACATGTAATTTAGTGAGGGTATGTGTGTATGGCAGGGGATAGTTTATAACTAATTTCTATGCAAAGCAGATGAGCTTAAACAAGCAAAGAGCTGTGCCATTTTTTCTTGCTTTATAAAATATGTTTTGTGCTGTGGAAAGACAACAAAGACCAGATGGGAGCCAGATGCCTCTTTTCAAAGTGAAAACACTGCAACCAGAAATCTCACCACCATGATGAAAGTGAGGATCATAAAAGATGCATCAGTAATCCGTCAGATGTCACCAGTTTGGAAATAACCTGTAAAGGGTCTAATGTATTAATTTGAAAGCATGTTAATATTTGAACACCCTCTTTTGATGAAACAATGTGTGAATTCATGCTCACGTTCCGAAATATTGTATCTTCATAACATTGGATTTACAAAAATGGATTTCAGCATAAATCAGTTCTAATTCTGTCAGTGAAAAAGAAACTTTGTTCATCCAAACATTGTGTTAAATCTGTGTATCCCATGATTATAATGCAGAGCATTATAGCATCTTTTACTTCACCGAAACAATATTAAATGAATCTCAACCAAGGTCAGTTTCTACTTGTTAATCCACTAAGAAAAAGAAAATAGAGAGATCAGTTAGAACCACATTATTGATATATGGCATTACACTAATGGAGTTATAATCTGATTCTGCTCATGAATAATTATCACACAGTATTGTACTGATGAAATCCCTGGAAATCCTTAAAAAAAAACTTGATGCAGATCGAGTCATAAAATCTCTTCTGATGAAAACTTTCGAGCGCTCTTTGCTTTTGTTATAAAAAAGAAAGCAATTTGCATAACATTATCTTTGCCAAGTCTAATTTCCCTTACAATATGTAAGAAATGGAGTGGAAACTGCAGAAAACACAAGCCAAATGTCTGGCAGGTTTGTCTCCTCTACCAGCCAAACTGGCAAATAAACAGTCTTTGTTTGTTGGTCCTGTTATAACTCTAAATGTCCAGTTTGATCATCAAAATACTGAATACTGTGAATGACTTTTGTATTCAGTAAAATGCCCTGTTTGACACGTTTCTGAAAGAGACAGATGTTTACAAGGTCCGTATGACCTGCTGTGTTTGTTTGGTCAACTGACCCAACAGAACTGTTTGCAGATGTCAGTACACAATGTCACCGTGCATGCCCTTAAAGTTGAATGCCTTTGCCACACAAAGGGCTATGTGCTTTGCTAAAGCATGGACTACATCATTTTACACTCAGAGATATCAAAGCAGAGATGTTAAGGTGTTGAATGGAAGAAAGATTTAACAAACATTCATTGTGCCTGAACTGGGTCTGGCCCACATCTCAACTTTGAGTCCTAACAAATGGGATGTGTCATTAGCCAAAGATAACGATTGCGTCCTAACCAAAGACTGGGTGTCCTAACTACTCCTGGCTCTGCTTCTCCTGCCTACGCTGATTTAGCCAGATGGTGTTGAATTGCAGAGAAAAGACATTGCCATCAAAGCCTGAACAGGATGAGCACAATTATAATGGCACCATTATGTTCCATTTACATCTTTAATATCCTGCGGGCTTTCAAGTACCGGTTGACAGACTGATTGCAAATCTGTTGTGCGCGCGTCAAGATGCACATCACCTCGTGTCATCTAGAGGCTCAGGGCAGCCTGACCTTGTGTTGACAGGTGAAATCAGCTAGTTGGGAGCATTAGTAAATGATTGATCAGGTAATTTGGAGGAGGAGGGATTGGCTATCCCCTCCTTTTTATTGCTGCTCACTCTGTGATTGTGACTTGCCTCATTAGGCAGACTATACCAGCCCTGCTAAAAACCATCTGAGGGTAGCAGATAATAAAACCATGGCTACAGACATTTTTGTCCAATTGTAGCTATTGTTGCAGTTTTTCTGCAGAGCACAGAGCATTGTTGGAGGCACACAAAGTCAATGCAGCTGATGAGTTTCATTGCAAAATCCATCAGTTCAACAAGTGACACTTCCACTTCTACACTAAGAAGAATTAACATCATTTGTGACGGATGTTTTGACTGTTGGAAATCTCCCAGAAGTATGTAATGTTATTAACATATATAACAATATGCTGTAAAATCGAATTCCTTGAAAAGCCCACATGTTTTGGCACTGACATTAGGGACGGTATGAATGTGGGTGTGTTAGAGTGTGAGCACTAGAGGACAGTGTTTACCAGACATTAAAATATGCCTGGCACAGTGCTTAAAGCCTGGCATCGGTATTTGTTCAGCACACAGAGAGTGCTATGCAGTCGATGTTGACATTTTCAGGATAAATAAACATATGTCTTGGCACAGTCAAAGTGCTCCTGCAACTCTTTGGCCTGCAAAGAGAGGGCACCTTTTATTCTAATATAAAAATAAAATAAAATGACCTACTGTCAGTATGGTGCTTTCTTATTAACATCAAACTATGCAAACCATAGTATGTAAAGATGCTTTTTTGGTAATAAACAAGCAAATATTTGTACAACATTCAGCGTTTAGCAGGGGCACTACCGTATCTTAGCTGATAGAGATTTCCCATTATCAAGAGGAGCTGGTTTAGTGTCAGTTTAGTGGTTTAGTATCAATCGGGTAATTTGAAGCAGCCATAAACTGGATTGCTTTTCCACAAGCATACATGATCCGACATCAAATGCCTCCTCTTCGCATTTAAGGTACGCAGAAAGAAGGTGTGAAATGTGAGTGGGACATTATCAAGCGGGCACACCCCGTCATGGACACTTCATGGCTCTTCCAGAAGGCTCGAAATTTAACATCCGGCCTGCTTATTAGACCTCCACTGAGCCCACATCATTCCACCCAATAATTTCACCATAATTCTCACTAAATGGGCTCGTTGCCATGTTCACAGACGTTATTAAGAAATCTTGTTGCTCCGCACTCGAGTAGTGGTGCCATGTTTTTCAGGCAGAGCGCATATTATAGACCTCTTACTCTATAGTATGACTCTTCTTTTAAAACATTACTGTCATCTTAAGAGTCTGTTTATGATCACGATAATGACACATCTTGGACTGATATGGCAATATTCTAATCATATGTTATTACCATGCTGTGTTGTTGCTATTTTCTCCAATAGCAGCAGTGGCGACAGCCTCTTTGGGGTTTTTGTATAAACAGAACTGCCAGCTGAGGTCAGATGGGTGAAGTGAGATTTTTCATGCCACAGGCTGTAAGAGCCCCTTGTCTGAAAACGCAGAGGGTGAGTCAGAATCTATTGAGCCTGTGCAGACGCTGATCGTTCAAGGAGCTGGAAGCTAATAAAGGCTATGTTACCAGCCTGAAGGCTACAGAAATAGTATGATTCCATGAACAATATTCAGCAATGATACTTACACATAATTCGTCTAGTGTGATCATTTAATGAATGACGCCACAACATTCAATAGAAACCAAAAGCCTATTCATACTCAACAAGAATATACATACTTGTGTGAAAAGCTTATTGAAAGGTGGTGCGGTATCCTCTGTGTGTGTTTTTATCTATCTTTATTTAAATGGCGCGCCTGTGTGAAATAGGCAATAACTACAGTGTTTTTGAAGCGAGGCTGTTTTTTAATTGCATGCTGGAATAAACAGCTGCTCTGTGTGTGTGAGTGACCCTTAACAGGACAGGTGTTGTAAAAGTGCAAATATCAGTGGAATCTATGTGTGTTATATAATGCCATGCTGATGAACGATAGACTAAGACTACTATATATAAGAGATTATTACTGTTGTATTTTCTGTCAATTCGACAAGATCTGTTTTTCTGCAGGGCTGTTAATCTTATTTTATCTCATAACCTTGGGTTTTTTTTGTACTTTTATTATGTTATTTTTTCATTATTACTGAGTCTAGAGAATTTTAATGAGTTATACAGTAAGTGGGTAGTGTGTGGACCATACCGAAGGCAGCTGATTTTAAGGAGAAGTCTCATTTTTCTTCTATTCTCTCCATGAAAGGCAACAGAAAGTGCATTGATGAAAGGAGTTACACAGACCACGGCAGAAGAGTTTTGTGGGATCAATGATGCCCAAATAGGGTGAAGGTACTACCTTAAGGAAGGACAACTAAATACTTAACGCATAATACGGTATATTAACAACGTATAGTGATCATGTGATTTCTGTTAATGCCAAAAAGAGATGGACTAGATGATCTGGACGCCATTGTAAGATTCAGATTGTCAGATCCTGTCAGAAATTAAGGCGTGTGAACATCTATTGGTTGTAAATATATGGTTTTAAATGGGCTGTAAAATCTTCTCCTTCGAGTCTGAGAACAATTACCCGGGTCTAAACATTTCAGAGAATTTCATCAGATATGTTTCCAACTCACTCTGTCTGTGACTGCATGTGTTTAAACTTGTGTTACAAAATTGAATCATCTGTGTGTATGAATGTCTCCTGAATCATATCTAGAAGCAGCAAATACAGAGGCAGATTTTGCTCCTGAAATATTTTTTGGGATTATTTTTCAGTTATCCAGAAAATGGATCACTAATCCATAAACCCTGCCAATGCCCCCTCCACCAGTTGCTGTGAGGCTCCATGCAACCAGGCGGAATGAGCCGACCCTAACCTAAACCTTAACAATAATAATCTATAAACGGTGTCCTCCCCAAGGGAGCGTGGGTGAGGTGGGCAGCTCGAGGTGTCAAAATGACTGACCAACTGACATTGCTGAAAGCCGGAGGACCACTCACATACAGTACACTTACACACACACACACACACACTCTTTCTGTTCAAATATTGACCTCAGAGCACCGGCTGCACCCACACCTCAAGCTGAAAGTTACCAATGTATGAAAAAACAGACAATTTAAAGCAGCTAAAATAAGTTTTTTTTTGTTAACAGTGGATATCATGACTACTTGTGTGTGAATGGGGTCACTCATGGAGAACACAGACCATTATCAGTGGACTCTGCAGTTCTCCTCAGCTCTGCAGAGTTTTATCTTTCAGCTCATTGTTTTAATTTTCCAGCCTTCATTTTGGTTCGTGCTCACTTCTCATCAGCCTCATTTTCAGCTGCAGCAGCTGTTTTCGATGAAAGAGCTCTAAAAAAAGAGAACGAAAAAACCCCTCTGTACTCAACACCAAACAGAAGACAGGCAACGCTGGTGAAAATAGACATTTATTCAATTTCAATTACATTCAATCAATCATTTGCCGCATATAATCATGAAAGAGCAATAATTGTAAAGTTAAGAATCTAGCTCCGAACAGCTATACTGTAAATAGCTCTTTGTCTTTATCAGATAAACACTTGTTTTTATTTTTAAATAAGGAGTTTGTTAGAAACAAAACCAGAGCTGAAAGGAAAGTGAATATTGGACGTCAACCAAGTGGACACAAATATGACTCCAAATGAATCCATCTGTTCACTGTATTACTTTAAAAGATGATAATACGCCAATGTTGTGTTTGCAGCTTATTTCCTCTGCTCCAAAAATCTGTTTCTTACAGTAGTGCAGGTTTAATAAACCTTTTTCACAGCAGCCCTTTTCACATGAAATAGTAGGGTCAGCGCACAGCATCGCCCTGACTCTGTTTGACCCCAATGGAACTAAACATTAATTAGTATCACTGGTAACACCTGTGTTTACACTACTATTCTATATTCAAATGGCGAATGTGAGAAATTGTCTGATGCGTAGTGAATGCTTCCGAAAAAACACTGATGTAAGGCAGCTAACATCAATATCTCCCTTCAGCTAAACGCTGATTCTGTAGCTGGTCACTCAATAGTTTTGATATCTTTGTCTTTTGACTCAGTTTCGACTGAGCTCAGATCCTGCATTGACTGCACAACGTGGAAGTAGCAGGCATAGCAAAAAGTAATACGGGAAATGTTCACATTACTTCCCATAGCATCCCAAAGGCATTACATTTTTGGATTTATTGCATACCAACAGTTGAGAAACTCAAGTTTGAATTGAAAATATTATTAGTACATATACTTTTTCACAGACATCATCCATACATTAGGTAACATTTAAAATGTTTAATCAATTTGTCTTCCTTCCGAATTAAAGTGTGCTGAAAGGCTGCCCCGCCCATCATATTGTTCATGAGTATGTTGGAGTCATTGAGTTCATGAGCTAAGAGGTTTCCCAAATGTTTATGCAGTGTAGCGTGCTTTCATGGGAGTAATAGGAGCAATTTTCTTCACATTCTGTGCTGCTGATTGGATAAACATTAACTTGGCGGGCAATACATAATCTTTTGATCCTTCAACGTCATTATTCTGTGTGATAGCACAGCAGGCAAAGCACATCAAAGTTTTAAGTATCAATCGCTCTAGTTGGCATGAGCGTTGTTTGTTCAGACATAATCACTACTTTTACTCACAAACACAACTTTTTAGAATGTAATTCAATTTCCCAGCAACCATATAGGATTGATTTAAACAGAGGAGATAACATGCAAGGTCAAACATCCAGGAGGGGGCACTGTTGATCTTACCAGTGACGTAAGGAAACATTACTTGTGGAGCTTTCTATTCTATTTTTACTTCTTGTGAAAATTTTATGTCTTCCTGTACAGATCAGTGCTATTCTCCTGTTCCACCCATTTGACCCAGAAATTCAGATACACACAACAAACAAGTGTCACATCACAGAATGATGCAAACTTTGCAGTGCACAGCATATTGATACAAAATGAAAACCTACAAACATGCAAATATCGACCTTTTGCATATAAAGCATCTTTTTCAAACTGACAAATATATCAGAGAGGCTTTGCAGACATGTTATTTATTTATTTTATAATGAGGATTTCTTTCCTAAACTTTATATAAAGCAGTCAAAAAAACAATGTAGAAATCTGCTCCACTGCCAAAGTAGCTAACTCAATTCCCTGTTTCTCTTCTGAAGCGCTGTGATACTGCCAACATATCCTTGATAATTGAGCAACAGAAATTGCACTGTGAAAGAGCAGTGGTGAAGTAGCTTTAAACATTCAGCAGCCAAGAACACAGTAATTCTTCATGCGCAGTCTTATAGGCTCTGTATCTATCGCAAAAAGAAGGCCACTGATCTTGCCGCCTGTGAAGAGGGGTCGCCATGGCAACCTCACAGTTTATCAAGGTTCTGGGCAATGAAGAGATGGAGGGTCTGCTGATGTTACATAAATCACCTACACGTGATTTACGATAACACACACGCGCGCGCACACACTCAGAGGCATTGTTAGGAAACACTGAAGGACATTAGGAGGATAGTCTCTTGTTTTGATCTTTAAACTGTTTGAGGTGTCAAGTAAAAACATGTCCATATGCTCAAGTGTTATATTTCTGTGTGAGTGTGCTTATATTGTAGTTAGTAAACATATACATATTGAGGTGAGCATATGGCAGGGCGACAGGGTGATTAGAGATTAGCTGCATGAGTGGAGACTTGCAGGTTTGATCCCTTCAAAGACCAGAATTTACACTGTGTAATACACTGATGCTGTGGCGCATTCAACCATACCATAACAAGATGTAATGAAGAGTTTCTTACAACAAGAATAGTTAACCCATCAGCACCTATGTCTCCTGTACATTAAAGATGGAGCCAAGAAATCTCTAAGCTTGGTACAAAATGATGAGTCGTTACCTATTTTGGCTCAGTACTCTGAATAGTCTATATTATATATCCTATATCGTGGTGTCTTATCCAGGGTGTACCCCACCTCTCGCTCAAAGTCAGCTAAGATTGGCTCCAGCCCCCCAATAAGGATGAATGCTTATGAAAAATAGATGGATGAATATATTCTATATAGAAATATATGGACTTAAATATAAATATACTTAAGATGACACCACTCTAATGTCTGTGTGATTTAGCCTGGCTTTGTTCCAAGGAAAAAATAAAAATATTTCTACCAACATCCTCGCTTATTATATTTTGTTTATGAATTCATATACAAGAAAGAAATGCAATAAAAATCAGAGCCTTATGTGCTGTAACTATTGCTAATTGATTAAAAGCAACCAGCAGTCACTGCAGAGTAAAACCATTTTGTGTACAGATTAAATAAATAAAAGTCATTTGATTAGATTAAAGTGTTAATTAGTGAGTTTCAGGGTTGTGCTGGTAAAAACAGAGCAGAGCTACAGCAGCTCCCTGCTTGTCGTCTTTATGGTAAGCTAAGCTAATCAACTCTAAATACATAATTAAAGTCAACTTGAAATTTGAATCGAAGTGAGTAAGTGAGACTTCAGCTATTGTGCACATTTGTTTTCCACATTTCACATTTCCAATGACAAAGCTGGCTGATATTGAACCGCTGTTGCTAAGGGACACGTATTATATTTATATTTTGGCAGTCATGCTCCACCTGATTAAAATTCAACGACGACAAAGAAGCTTTTAAATGTTGCGATCGTCATTTTACACGACGTATCTCATTCACCCACTCACACACAGTCACACACTGATGGTGCGGCCTTCAGGAGCAATTTAGTGTTCAGTATCTTGCCCAAGGAAACTGCACCATGCATGTCTGAGGGAGCTGAGAATCAAACCGCCGATTAGTGGACACAACATAGAAGTGTACTACCGAATTTAGACTAATGACTTTTGTAAAGTGTTACTAACAGTAGCATGTCATATCTCTGTGTGACGTATGAACATTGAAACAAGTTTGTTTTTTCCCCACCGTTCAACAAGTACACATAATGTTGGTTATGTACCAATTGAGGATGATCATCCCTTCAACAGCTGGGAGGACTCATTGTGATGCCATGTTTGTATTCCACTTAGAGAGTAGAAGCCAGCGAGCTAAGCTCCTGCTTGAGATGTAGAGGCTACTTAGTTTAGCTTTCTGATATTCAACACCTGAGTGAGAAGCAGCTCCTACGCAGTATCATCCTCTTTCCTTGTCACACACACACATACTGTACATATAGTAAATTACATGTGCTGTGTGTGTCTATATCTCACATACAGTGTGGAGGGTTTCTTTAAGATAACCTTGACTTAAACTAACGCAGTATAATTGCTGCTCATAATACGTGCACATCTAAAATATGCAAATAATACAGCAACCCGATAGTGTAACACCTGAGTTCATCTTGAAGTAATTGAGGAGCTCAGCTCAGTAACGTGTGAGAATCTAGCTCAGGAAACACACTCGGGAATGTATTTGGAAACCTGTGTGAAGTAGTTACCTTCTTTCCTAAAAGGTTTTCAGACCAAATGGCATTTTCCTTTCTTGTTACTTGGTCTTCCATCAATTATCTATAATAGGAAACTGAGCTAAAGTGGTCTTTGTTGAAGGACTGCACTCTTGCTTTTGATCTTGCTACATCCACAAAATGGCATGTTCAATTTGAGGTAATGACCAGAAATTACAGTGATTTTTAGGCCCATCAGAGGATCTAAAAATGCTTAAAACGTGTTTTGTTGCTGTCTCTTTGCTAATTTGAGCTCTTATATTCCTATATCTTCCTTTTATCACCGTTCCAATAAATATTGCATATGCAAATTATTAGAGCAGGCATAATACAATGTGTTTGCCATGTATACATATAGTGACAAGCTAGACACAATATTGTAATATGATGAAGCTACAAATGTGCTCTACCAGTCAACTTCATTAGACACACTGCTGATGAGATATAGCATAATAAATTATTGTGTCACCATGTGAAATTAATTAGAGAATATACATTTTTGCAACTACGAAACATTTTTAGACACCCTGAAAGATGTTTCTAATCTACACTGTGCTTGGCATTATACTGTAGGTCTGCTGCCATGTTTGCTCTCAGTGAAGCAGAATGATTAAAGTAACAGAAAAGTAAAACATAACAACTTGACAAGTTGACTGTGGCTGCACTGCCTCAGACATAAATAGGTATAATCTAAAAAGCACACACCAGGATATCTGTTGAAACACAAGAGGCAGACATAAACACTCTATCAAAGATATAAATACCATCATCTGCCACGATTACCTTGACAAACTTTACAATGACATAAAATGTGCCAATATCAGGTGCCAGAGAGAATTTAGCATGGTACAGCAAGTACTTTCATTGATTCCTGCTGACAGGCTGCTTTTCTCCCCTTACAGATATTACACCCAGGATACTCCACCCCTGTAGTGCTGAAGCCGAGCAGACTGCATCAACTGTTTCATAAGACTGTCATGGATTCAGAGGGCACCAATCATCTATCAGCAACACCTGTTATTAAAATGACAGAATTTGAAAAATAATCTGAATGTGAATGATTAATTCCTGAAAATCTAACCATCTAACCATTTCTATAAAACCACACTACACGTGTGTGGCTAGAAACTGACTGACGTTGCTATCCGGGCCATCCAGAGTGAAACTGAATGTATTGCAGTGAAATTAAATGGACATTCATGGTACCCAGAGGATGAATACCACTGATTTTGGTGATCCCCTGTGTATGTCTTTTGCACCATCATCATAGTTTTTCATCGAAGTTTACTTGATAGACTTGTACAAACATTTTACAGATATTCATGGTTCCCAGAGGATGAATCGTACTCATTGGTGATTGACATTCGTCTAGCACGACCAAGGGTCTCAGCAACAATTTTATGAACTGTATGAACTTTGGTTATTCTCTGACATAAATTGATTACGTTTTTATTTGAGCGTGTCCAAAATTCAGTTCCTACAAAACTAAAGACTACAATTGTAGTTTGTTTTATGCTAATTAGCAAACATTACAGCTGAATTACACTGACCACAGGAAATGTTGTGCCTGCTGAACATCAGTGTCATTTTGAGCATGTTTGCATTCTGACATTAGCTTAGCTCAATGCTTTACATAAGCAAAGCCCTACAAAGCCACTAGTGTGACTGCAAACTCAAAATCTTGTTAATCAAGCCACTGGTGTCAAAACGCACTTAGCCAAACAAGACGACATACACAAAGATAAACAAAGACATTTGGTTGGCTTATGTAAAATGGATTCATCTGTTGGCATGGGACAGAGAGAGCAACAGAGAACAGATTAAACCTCAGTAATGAGACTGAGTTGCTGAACTCTTTCAGAAATTCTCACCTGATTGGTGTTAAGCCTCCAGTTACAACAAATAGATGAAACCTACAGTATGGCATATCACATAAACAATACACAAGAAAAAGTGAAGACATAAAAGTCACTAAATGGCTATAATTACGTTGTGCATTCATGTTAAGGATTAATGGGCTTGTTACTAATAGACTTGGCAGAGAAGCCCTCTCTCCGCTTGTCTTCATCCATAATGCCTTAAGGCAAACATAATATGCACGCACTGAATCCTGTAAAATCTTACAAGTAATGTGTGTATGCAAGCTCTAACTGAATAACTGAATGTTTACCTTGCAATCCACTTTTCTAATCCAAACATTTCATGAGCTACATCTGTCGTGTGTTTGGTTGGAAGCTTTTAACACTTGTGTTAGTGTCATCATAATTTAAAGCAAATGTTCTTGAGGTGGGGCGTAGATGGATCTGTTGTGTTTGCAGATTCTTCAGTACATTCTCAGTTACAGAATAAAGAGAACATACATACAGTAATGTGAAATAAACACTACAAATCATCCCACGTTCAGTCACTTTGTTTTAGTGTTTGGTTCAGTAGATCATAGCCATGCTGACAATGTGGGTGTAGGGATGGAAATGCAAAAGTTGGTTCGACAATCAATCCACCACTTTGGTACAAACTAAAACATCTCACCAATTATTGCATGAATTGCCATACAATTTTGTACAAACATTCATGGTCCCCAGGGGATGAATCCTAACGACTTGCTTGATCCTTGTGCACCCCTAACAGGTCAAAGTTTTCTCTTCTTATCCTACAAAACATCTATTGGCTGGATTGGCACAAAACTATTCACATTCATGGCTCCCAGAGAAATTAATCTTATTGATCCACTGATGATTCCAACAACAGTCAAATAAAAAACAAAAACCTAAGCCAATCCTTTGTGCCCATTTTTGCAGTACAGCAGATTCTGTTAGTATCAGAGCTTAATCAATATGTATAATCAAACAACCTATGTGACCCTGCAGATGTAAAGGAATGGGAATAATATGTTTGTGATTCTTAGCAAAATATACACCTACCTACACATACCTGGGATATATTTAGTGTATGTAAAGATCATACAAATTAGAAGCAATCAGTCAAGGGTGTACATATTTTATGCTTGACTGAAGTAGAAGCAACACTCAAAATATTATAAGAAACAAAAGTCTTTTCTTATTCGTGTAAACTAATTTTGGTTGCTGTCAGACATTTTGGGCCAACTGTTAAATATCATTCAGTGTCATAAACTGAAGAGATCTGGACCCACGTACAGAGGAAAACAATGCAACTTAGACATGACCCACTCATGTGAAAGTTTAACTGATTTTGTTGTCTCTGTATATTCTAATGATTTAACAAAATACCTAATGTTACTGCTGCAACTACAGAGTATGACAAAGGCTGCATGTCAAGAGGCAGGTAGACTGACATTCGTTGAATTCAGAGGTAATTATTGATGCCTATTTATAGATCATTTCAGGGCTTTTAATATGGTTGATCACAATATCCTCTGACAGAGATTACTTGGCACTCAGTCCACACCCCGAGCTGTGGTTTGTAAATGATGACAGACTCAGTTTGATGTTTTTTGCTTCACAGATTTCTATCTGTCATCAAATGAGCTCTCAGGCTCTGTGCTTGGATCTCTTCTTTTAGCCATTTATATAGTTGATCTGTGTCAAAATGTGTCAGATTGTTTATCTTTAAAATAAAATGATGGTGTAGTTATTTGGTCATGCTAATAATGTTGAGGAAATGTATATTTGATTTGAAGTTAATTATTAAAAGATTTAGGAGTTTTGACCAGGGGTTGTTTTTCCTTTAAAGCTACTTATTGAGCTCAGTTACATTTTTATGGTCAGTGCATTGTGGTTTTTCTTTTCACTCTGGCTTACTAAAGTATATATTTATGCCTTGGATACAGTGTATTATGGTGCACTGAGGTTAACTCACCCATAAAATGTCCATGAATGTTGCCCTTTCTATGCTTAGATAACATGACAGCCTATGATCTATTATCGTGTTCAAGGTTTATTATTTTTCTTGAATGTTGATGATGACTACTAATACTTAAACTCAACACAGAAAAGGGTGTAAATGTATTGGAATATATGTAAAAAGATGGCAAAATGCTGTAAAGTTGTTGTTTTTTTTTGTTATATATTTATTGAATTTTATTTTTAGTCCAATGACCTTTGATGTAGGACACAATAAGATGGGATATGCTGTATTTTGTTTTGTTGTGTTCTTACATTACCCCAAATGTTCCCAACAATGTTCAAACCCAGATAAATATGTTTTTTATTTTCAAGGTAATTGTCATTTTATTTGGTCGCTTGTCAGTGATGTGATTTCCCCTTTATGTCCTCTGGTTGCTGAATGTCAGCTATTGAGGAGGAGCACAGCAAATGTGACTAATGTGACTAAAACGTTTGTAGTATGTGTTTGTCATTCTTGATAAATAGCTAGCCTGTCTTTCATTCAACATATTTCTTCTCTGAAGTTACCTTCAATACAGTAAATACCCTCATTAAATGTGTTCATAAGAACTAACCCCTAGCTTCAGAGGAATATGACAAGGCACATCCTTCATAAAAATACACTTCAATATGTTTTCATATTTGGGTCATATTCCTCATTAGGAAAAACAAAAAGATAAACCTTGAGTCAAAAGAAAGATTTCAATGAAATGTAATCGTCTATTTAGAAAAATCAATACATCTTACTGTTGTAATTTTGCAATGTTGGCAGCTTTTCTCTTTAAGGTATGACACAATGATCAAGGCCACATGCTGAATCATATTTGATTCTTTCCTCCCTCCTGCTGAAATAAACTGAAATAATTACATGTTCCTACGTGGCTTTACTGTGCACCTGGCCTAAGCGTAAGTGTAATTCTGTGTCTTGTACATGGTTGTACAGCACACTACCCCTTTGTTCTCTGTGAATTAATACTTGCTGTTACAAAGCTAATCTATAGAGACAGATTTTAAAGAGTTCTTTCCTTTGATCTAATGTTTTCATTATGATGCAACATGGAAATTTCTGTGCAACCTCTGAGATCTGAGCAGATTTCATAAGGAGAATCGCCAGGAGGGGGAGAAAAAATTTGATTATTTCGACCAGTTTCTGGGTTTCTCTGTGATGGTGTGTAGGACTGCTTGTGGGTAGAAAAAAAATGAAGATGGTGTGCTCTAGCTGCGGCCAGCAGACTTGATTTGTACATTTCAACCGCATGACAGTTTATGCAACAAAAGGTTGAAGCCTAGTTGAAGACTGACACATCAGGCTACATCCATCAAACACACCCAATATTCAAATACTTTCTCTAAGAAGATTATCCTTTCCAGTCTCTTGAAATCTTTTATGCATTTCAGTGTTACATGATTGATACATGAAGAGCATCTACATAAAAATTGAGCCATGCATTGAAATATCTGGATTCCTCAGTTTATTTCACTGGAATGTTACTACCATGACCTCAATTTAATATGACTCTATGCAGTTACCACACATTACCTTCCAGCCCTGACAAAACCTCCCTCCCTCCTCCCACCACTTGAAGAGAGTATAAAAAGGCTGAAATGAAATTTAGTGTACTTGTGTCCTTCAGTGAACACTCCTCCCGTGAGGCTCAATATTTGGAGGATAAAAAAAAAAGTGGTGAAAATGGATTAATTACCGCGGTCACTTTCCACTTGCAGCCCAGGGGACTCGCCGTAGGACTGAAAGATTCACCTAGTCTCCCACCGCTCCTTCCATCTGCCATGTCACACCTACGGTTCACAGCCAGCGCACTGCAACTACTCCAGCCCACAGGGCACAGGGGCAAATTAGAGATACCTGGCTTGGCACAGGATGCTTGGAAACCCTGGGAGCAAAACAAAGGTGAGGGTTAAGGGTTATGTACGGAGAGGATGAAGTTAAAGTGGCTTGACAAGAGCTTTGAAGCCCACCAGTGTGTGTGTGTGTGTGTGTGTGTGTGTGTCTGTGTGTGTTAGCGGCTCCCTATGAAAGCACCACAGGGTTTGCCATATCTTTGGCAGTAAGCTCCCTACCAGAGAGTGAATGTCAGCGTGGCAATGCAATGTCCTCGTGCCTCTCGGTGGCTTGTCATTCACACAGTGGGCTAGTTTTTTTTTTCCCCCTCTGCGATAACACACTTCATTCTCATCTTTTTTTCTGGTTCTAGAGGGGTTTTCAACATGTCCCTCAAGTGAGTGAAGCATATTGATGGACATTCAAGTGTTCTCGCACCAATGCCTCTGTAGCATCCCACGTTGGCGATGACCTGAATTGAGAGAAGAGCACCTGGCAATGTGACCAGTGCTGTCACAAAGCAGCACATCATAGCCTCGTCATGCACTCCAGCCACATGAAATCCTCAAAAGAAGCCAATCACTACTTTGTAAATGATTACATTTTACAGAACAGCAGCTGAAGGGACGTTACATAACCTGTGACTTGACCAATCCTGTTTCCTACACCATCGTCTCATGTTTTTCTCGTGTTTTGGTGGAAAACTAATTGGTGTATAGATTATATTCAACCTTTTTTTTTTCAAGGCCTGAAAGTGTTACCTTCTCATTCTGTGTCCCACATGTACATGACTGGATTTAAACTAAGAGTCCCCCAGGGGGAAAGAACAGCAACTGCTGGGCCCTTATTGACTATGCACAATATGTACAGTGTTTGTATGCTGAAATACAAGATGGCTCTATATTTACTGCATGCTGATGTGATCAATTACAAATTATTGCAGGAATCAGCAACAAATCTTCCTTAATGGTGGTGTTGGAATGATATATTCACTCAAGGACCTCTGCAAGACAGGATTACAAGATCGGATAATAAAGCAGCCCCTGGAGTTACCTGAGGCAATCAATTGCTAATCCAGTATTGCATATGTGTGTTTAAGCTATAAAAAACACTTTTTCTGGTAAATACTGAAAAAGCAAGACTGAGTTTTTCAATTTTCCACCAAGATGACAATCTACAGTATATGCAATGCTTACTTCATATGTGCGTAAAACAAATAAAATTCATCCTACCTATATCAACATGTTTATTCTTGCAGAATAGTTATATAAGCATAATTTGTAAGAGACAAGCCTGCACCAAGAAACTGCAGCATCATCGGCCTCTAGAATAGATTGTGCTGTAAATGATACAATTAATAAAGTCAGATACTCTAAATAGAGATGAATTAGCCGGAGAGCAAGAAAGCAAATTAAAACAAATAATGCCATTTATTATAAATGAAAATATTTTGACAGTATTGTCATTTGTTCTCTTGCAGCACAGTGTTGTTCCTTGTAAGACTGTCTACTTTCATCCATGAAAAAAAGCAAAAGGTCATAATGTAAGTTTTCAAAAGGAGGCTGCTCAGTGCCTGTGATGAATCACAATGTGATTAAAACCCCTACAGATATACAGTACTGCTTATTATGGTCATTTTCTGGTGGTAAAAAAAAGGCTTAATGTACTTTTAACAGCTACATATTATATATATCTCTCTCTATATATATAGTGTAGCCTGTGTGGGTGGGAAATGGAGGAAACAAATGTCTTTGTTTCTGACTCCAAGGGTGAGAAAAGAATGACTTTTGTAGCAGATCAATATTAACTCAGACATGAATTTCATGGTGTTTTACCCACTGCAAAGGTAAAATTCTCCATCATGTCCTCACTGTGAGATAAAGTCCACCCCTTTTGGGGAAGTCTCGAAATGGAGCCTCCAGGCAGACAATCGAGCGGTTTGAGTGTTTCCCTCACTGCAGGCAGAAATCAACCCTGACACTCTCTGGATCCAGCGCCGGCTCTGCTCCACACAAATGTTTGTGGCAGACGGCAAAAGCTTTTGGATCACTGGGCCATCACATCATAGAAACAGACACTGCAGGTTGGTCTGTCTAGCAACACGCCAACGGTTTCACTGTGATGCTACAATATGTGTTGCAGCTACTACCAACTACTGAATGCATTTGTTAACATGACAATATTGATCATTCAAATAATTGATAGTTTTGTCCATTAAAAAACATTCCTGCACACTTCACATCTAAAATACTGTAGTAAAGGAATTAACTTAAATTAGCAATAAACGTCCTTCACCATAAATTTATTAATGACTTGGGGCCTTATTTCCATCAATTTAGTGTTTATTTAAATAAAAACTCAATTAAACTGTTACCCTGCAACCATGAGCTGAGTATGCCAGCAGATTTAATTAGCTGTAGCCAATGGATGTTAATTCTGTGAGTTGGCAGAAAGACATAATTAAAATGAACTATTGTCTGGTAAATATAAAGTTGTTGTGTTAGCCCATCACCGCTGTGTGATGGCGTGCACTGTAGCTCTCTTGACGATTAGCTAGCTCATCTCAAATGGGACTATCAGAGTCACTACATGGAAAGAAAGCGCTATTACTGCAGCTAGGTAGCTCCCAATTAAACCTTAAAGCAGCAGATGCAGATTTTGCAAATCAATACTGACCCACAGAGAGATAAGACAACTACATAATTATGCATTTTGAGTGCCTCATTACTTATTACATCCACGCACACATAAAAACCAGACAACTATGTCATGCCTTCACCATCCTTAGAAAAAACTTGCAAAACACTGAATGACACACATTAGAGGGGATTTAGAAGTGGGTACACCATGCTGATTAAAAGCCGGTGGCTATACTTCATATCGCTGTGTACACCCTGCGCTACTAACTTAAAATCATGCAATCCTTACAGTAGTTTCAGATTCTTGTTTACCATTAACATGATAACGATGATTTAATATAATATTAATCTCTCAATATCAATCTCAAAAATGAGGTAACAACAACATTTATGAATGGGTAGTTGTAGAAGTATAGACGGATGACTAACTGGATTATGAGGCTGGTCTTTTGTTTTTTTTTTGTTCTGATGAGCACTATGTCTTAAAATGCAAATACATGCTGCATGCATGAAAAGTGAGAGGAATAAATTTTCCCACCATGAAAGGATTACCTGTTGGAGACAAGACTAGGCACAGGCCACGGTCATTTAAATAAAGTATGGAGGTGAATTAGCTCATTGTGATTCAGGCGGTGGATGGTCAGATACATTTTCAACTATAAACAAATTGTTGTTGTTTTAAAGGTTTAGTAGCCTACATAACCTGAAAGTCAACTGATGATGATGATGATGATGTAGAAAACCATGGTTTTATAATGTACAAAAACAGATATCAAGATGAATAAAACTGTCACATGAGGCAGCCATATTGGAAAATATGTGACTCACTGCTGAATATTGTATAACAGTGAAAATGGTAAACTATGCCATCAGGCAACTTGTTTTTGTGAGAGGATTTTGTAAATGGTCTTTTGGGACAGTAAACCTAAACAACATCGATATCTATGAAAAAAACAACAACCTAGATATAGATATGTTAATGTGAGTATGTACCTTCTCAGCTTTGAAATGTTCAAAATAAGCCTCTAAAGACCTGAAAATAGTTTGAGTGATCATGGGGTGATAACAGATAATGCTGTCTCAGCTATCATGAAAATGTTTTGGATTTGTTGTTTGGGGAAAAAAAAATATGCCTGTTGGAGTGCACCAAGGCATTTATATAAAAGCTCTATCCCCCAAGCACAATAATGTGAAATATTATGTAGCCCGATGGAAGCAAAAAGATGTCTCCACATCTAGTATGTTCATTGCAGTGAAGTACAAAACCATTACGCTAAGGAACACAGCACTATATCAAATTACAGTTTACATACTCCATCTCCGTCGGCCAATATTGCTTACATTTAAGTGCTTCCACTATAGTGTGCAGTGGTGATATGTTGGAGGGAAAAAAATCCTCTATACTGACAGCGAATGCAAATGTTTGAGCTAAAAATATCACAGCTAGTGAATGTGACATATGAAGAGGAGAAGAGAAAGATATGAAGGAGAAGGAACGAGAGGACAGACAGGGAGATAAAAAACTGCCCTGTTAACATCCATATCATCCTTACAGTGAACCCAAAGAGATAAAATGCCATTACAGTAGAAATCTGTTCTGCATAAATATACGGATGTCAAAATATGCTGCTGTAGCTGTTCCTCGGCAGGAACGTTACATTGAGCAGTTACACCCCGCTCAAAAGCCTCTATGTCTGTTGATTCCAGGGAGCAGTCACCTCTTTATGCTGCAGCTGCAAGAAGAAACTGAACCTGTATTCTCCCATCTGTGCACCCTGTGGCAGTGTTAAATTCAATGTTTCCACTCTTATACCCTGTCTTGCAGAAGCAGGGTTTGTTTTGAAAGATTGGGTCAAGGCAGGAGCAGCTTAAGATCCCCTCTGCTTAAACAAGAGGCCTAGGCGTTCTTCAGACAGATCCCAAACCCTGGGTAAATGATCTGTACCAGCAGCACTGTTCTTTCTGCATAAACATGGCCCCCCTGTCAGCCATTTTTACAGTCCCAATCTTGCACTTGTCAAGCATGACACAGTTTGATTAAACTTGTCAACACTTCTCCTCTCCTCAGCTTCCGACTTGTGGCCGAACGCAATCACCCCAGGATGCACCGCCGGCTGCCGATCCCTGCCACTCACCTCGGGTCACTCTCATAGCACTGTGCTTTGTTCTTCCTCTGCCATACAGCTAACCTCAGCAGCACTGGAAATATAGTATTATCATATTATTTATGAGGGCTGGCCTTCTGGGATGCAACTCAAGCAGGAATACCAATTGAGCTCTCCTGCTGTCCTACTCTCAGGCCTGCCTCCCAGGCTAAGCACTTACACTTCTGCTCCCTAGGTAGCGTGTTATCTTCAAGTTGAAGTTCAGTGGGTGTTATTTATTCTCTATTTATGCAGACATTGTGCATATACTGTGGGATATTTTGTCATATATTTGCAACTCAGGGGGGAAACAAACTATGAACCTGATTCTTGTGTTTGAGCTTGATGATTCCTGGTTAGTTTGTGTTAATATGAGGATTTGCTTAATACGTCTAAGCTCCACTGTAGCTCCCTGGTGGCAACACAAGGATATGATCTACAGTCTGTCTCGGCTGCAGACAATCCGCCAATCTGTTCACTGGGATGTGAAACACAGAGCTTTTCCCAGTGTTTGGACTGACAGATTAGATTGTTAGCAGAAAGTCATTATTTCCAGAAAGCACACTAATCTGCAGGAGCTGTCCGAAACCGAGCTTTTTACTTACCCTCCAGCCACAAGATATTGTTTCAGAATTCACATAATGAATGTAACAAATGTGATTGAAATGATGTCAGTGTCTGAATCACATATAGAAGAGCGTGATGCCGTTGACTCTATTGGTCATTAATACATCCTGGTTTCTTTTGTTGGAGAGGGCTGATGAGCCAGTGGCTACGTTCAATTTTTTTATGCTTTAACAAATGATCATCTGGGCGTATCATGATTTCTCTTTTCCAATATAGTTTATTAGAATGTAACACTAATTTGATTTTTTTTTTCTTGGATGTGAAAACATTATAAATGAAGTCACTTTGAAAGTCCCTCAGCCTTAGCAAGATAAGCTGTCTGAAACTTAATGACCAGCAGTATTGTACAGTGAATCAGAAAAAATATCCAGTGCTTCTCCTATTTTTTTTTTTATTTGCTACAAAGCCATTTTGGCTCATCGTTTTTTCTTAACTAAGTCGTCTGAATTGAATTTCACCTAATAAATCTGCTTGGCATGCTCTGCCAGTATCTCTCAGAGTGATTGCACATGCTCCCTGAGGAAAAAAGGCTTTTAGTGTGTTCCTTTGCATGACAAAGAATTGGCCAAATCTGAAACGTTTACATGGCTCAACAGTCAAAGTGAAAGGGAGTCTTTTGTTTCTTGGCATTATTCACCAAGTTCACTTTAAGACCTTGTACTGGGTAAAGTGAAGCGAACAATACTTTTTTTTGGAGCTGTAGAGCTCCAGCATGTGCCTTTTGTAGCGTTTTAATTGAAACTGGCTTAACTACCACAATGAGGAAGGTATTGGATGGACGTAAAGATTTTACAAATCTTTACTCCCCACCGATACTCACTCCTGTTTCACAGCTCAACTGTAACAAGCATATATCATACAGTATGCAGCCTGCATGCATGCCACCCAGGACTGATAAATATGTTGCAGATACATTGCAGAAATTGCCTCATCCTCCTGTGAGCCTTCTCTCCCACTGTCCTCAACCACAAAAATACAGAGAAGCGAAAAAAGGTTGCAGGGTTGGGAGTGGCATCTTGGGAACACACTGGCCTCAGCAGCATGTCTCCTTTCATGCCTCATTCATTCACTTTATCACCTCATTAGACGAATGTGAAGGTGTGGAGGAGAAGCCATGTCACCCTGAGACAGAAGGGGAGGAGCTGTACTCCATCTTCTCCTCCCCTGGTCCAGTTCTCCTCTCTGCTTGCACGCTGTATGCGTGGATAACATTGCTCCAGGGGAGGGGAGGGTAGTGTTGGGAGGTGTGTGTGTGTGTGTGTGTGTGTGTGTGTGTGTTGGGGGGGGTTGCAAGCTGCCATATGAGTATACTTCATCAGGTGACACGTAGCACGCATGGTTTGCCACAAGATATTCGTGGAAGCAGGGGGAAAATGAGGAAGCAATGTGAAAATGCAGAATTCCTGTTATTATGTTGGTCTTTTTTTTATCACCTATAAACCTATAATAGCTGACAAATATGGCCCACCTCTGATACGATAGCCTAGCCTATCATTATTTTTATTTCTGTCACACGTAACCTCTATTTCATGTCTGCACATCTTCCTCTATTGCTCTTTGAGGCAAATTTGTCATTTGGGATTTTAGGCTGAATAAAATGTACTTCTTGTTGCATCTAAAAACTGCACTTTCATTTCCTTCTCGGCAATTCAATAATTTACAGTATATTACAGGGCAACGTGTCCAAGAAAAATTCACTTAACGCTGAGCACTGGTTGGTAGATTTCTTCTCCTCTGCACATGTTTTGGTGTGAAAATAGTAAATGATGAAAAATGAGCATTTCTTCCACAAAATCGGCTACAGCTCTGCGACTTTCATCAAACACACTCAGCCCATATTGGTCAAATCACCGTAAGTATCTACATATAAGCAGGCGTGTACTCTGTGTGTGTGTGTGTGTCTCTATCTGTCTTAACACCGCAACGTCCCCCTGCTGCCAAATCACCTCAGAGCGAAAAAAATAGCACTTGTGAGCATCATACAGAGGGGATAAATTGCACCTACTCCCTGGTTTACAAGAGAACATCGGTCAGAGCTGCCCTGGATACATAACCCAGATGAAACCATGCATGCACACATGCACACACACACCCCAAAAACAGAAAAACCTGCAATTTGTCATTTTTGGGGGGTAGAACTAAAATAAGTATGTCGTGACCAGCTATGACATTAATCATGAGAAGATTCCACGCTGATTTGAAAAAAGGTGAGAGGACAAACCATTGTCTTCACTGTATCACAGGAACGCTCCGCAGAATACAAATGGTGCGTTTCATTTCATGTGTCAGGGTCTCACACAGTCAGAGAGAGACAGCGGTGTAATGTAAGAGTTTTTAGGAGCTCTATCATTATGCTCTGCCTTTTTATTGATTTCCTCTGGCCTCACGTTGTCTTGAATCCCTCTACGACAAATTGCCTTCATATTATTGTGATATAGCCCCAGCACAGGCCACTCCACAATTATTTATTAGATGTGTACTTGGTTCAAATTGCTTTTTGCTGAGAATAAACAATAAGTAGCTCTGATCCCCTTTGATGTTTGAGCTGAAGCCTTTATGTACCTCTGGCTTTATTTATTTACAAAAAGATACATTTAAATGAAATGCTCCAAGGTAAGCTATCCTGTATGAGGAAATTCTGTTTATTAGCTGAATGATTTGAATGTATCAAGATCTGCTTCCAATATTTTTCAAGCCATCTTCCAATTTTTAATGCTTTTACCATTGATTTGAGTGTCAACTATTCGCTATGTCACAGTTCCTTTCCTCCAAATACTTTAATGCTGACGTTATTGGAATCTAAAAATCTCAGCGTTGCTTTTTGAAATTTCCTGTCACAACAAGATAAGCTCTCTAAAACTTGTGGTTTGAAGGTGTCCTGATATGAATACATGTGGTTTCCTTCCAGGGGGTAGCAGAGTGTCTGACTGTCTGTCCGCCTGTCAGTGTGTACAGTATAGGTTTGAGGTGTATACTGATGGTGACACTTATTCAAACTTAACCTCTTGAACTGCCAAACAGCAACAGAGATGTGAAAAAATTTGATGACAGACTACTTTGAATTCATAAAATGTCAAGGCCCAAGCATGGCTCAGTGAATGCTTTTCCTTTCAAAGCAACTACGCTGAATCTTTGAATAATTAATCACAGGCAACCCATGATTGCCTCATATAGAGAAAATAAACATCTATTTTTTATACAGCCTATAGATTTTTAGTTTGTAACATACATAGAGTACATGTTATGGGTTGAGCAGAAAGCAAACGGACATGTGTGCATGCTGTTAAGTCATTCTTGCTGCTGCAGTGTACAATTATTGGTTGCTTTGGCAATCTATTTTTCAGTTATTATTATTTAATTTTACCTCTGTTTAATTGCTGTAATTTAATGCTTATTGATTTTTACTGACAATCAAATTAGGGGTTTTCTTTTGCTTGGAAAAGGCTGCCACTGTTTTGTATTGCTTTGATCATTAAAGTAAATTAACTAAAAACTAATGTGGTTAATAACATTACTGTAGCTAATGAAAAGAAAATTATTTACTTGTATGCTCCCACTCACTTCTTGTATGTGCTCTTACGGTTTTCACTATTATTGTAATAACAGACAGCACAAGGATCCAGCTGAAGTTTTTTCTAAAGAAAGATGATGTTTCTGTAATTCCTAGATAGCAGACAGAAGAAAAAAGCAGAAAGATGAGTCAGAGAAGGGACACTTGGCAAAGGTCAAAGTGGGATTTGAAGTCATAATTTCAGTCATAAATGGCACATACCTGAGGGCAGCAGGGTGCTGCGTTGAATAAGGTGACCACCCCACCTAGAAAATGAGACGATACAACTGAAGGGGTTCATCCAGAGATAATACATTTCTTGAAATGCTCCAGGTTAGAGAATTAAATCACAGCTCTGTAGACACTATTATGTAGCTCAGCTGACCTTCAACCTTTCTTTGAACTGGAACAAGTGAACCATTGTGAACATTTTAGCTTAGAGAATCAATAATATCTTCATTATGTGTCAAATACTGGACGAGGTTGTTCCATATTATTCCTGCATATTAATCATTCTGAATGGAGCAGTCTTTTGGTGTGAAGTCGTCGTCTGAATGGATTTCCACTCTAAACTTTTAAAAACGTATCATGACTGCTTTTTTGGCAGCAATAGCTTGGTCCAAATGATGGACATTAAATGTCACAACCTTAGAATCTGTCCTCATTAAAACCAGCAACAACAAGTACTTCCGTAAAAACTTATTTGAAACCAATCAACACAGTTTGATTATGCCCGTCACATTTTCAGGCAGCTGGTCAGGTAATTCTGAGGGTGTCTTTATGTGTCTGAAAGAGTTGAAAAATATTTATTAAATTGCGAATAACGTTATGAGATGAGGAAAAGGTGTTCAATTAAACACTGAACGGGTTCAATTAAAGATATAATTGCCTTGGGCAACAAAAAAGGCTGACAGTAAGAGGAGAAAGACTTGAAATAATGGTACAAAAAAGCAGTGTGAGCATTCAGATAAGGAGGCTCCTCATTTCAGCAGTGTGTGTGGCTAGACTGCAAAAATGTGACTGTCCAGTTGAGGAAGAAAATTGGCACTCTTGACTATTCTCAGTACAGAAACACAGCAAATGAATTGGTATTGTATGTGCTAAAATGTGGAACATTTGAACAAAGTGGCATCTACTGTTACAGATTCATATGTAGCACCAATTTCAATATATTTTTTTAATTAAATGTAAGTAACTAAATTAGAAACACAAGCACTAATTGAAGTGTTGTATTTCAGATTAACTAAAAGGTTAATTTGAGGTAATTACTGAAAAGAAATGCATCAGCATGACTTCTGAAATGGTCTCTATAAAAAATGTGTGCAATAGCCTCCACTGTGAAAGTTGTGCGTGTGAATACTGATGGCCTCTAAGCTGGGTGTGATTATATAATTAGTATGGTATTCACAAAATATTATTATCATCGACACTTGGAAGGTCTTTGTTTCATTACTAATTAGAGAATGACTCCAACTTTGGTAATTTATTTGATGTTTTTATGCCAAACACGAGAAAACACTTTAAATTTAGTTGAGAGAAATAACCACCACCAGCCCAAAGAGTGATTGTCCAATCATAGTTTAGCAATCATAACTAGCTTTAGATTTTGCCAAATGCTGAAGCGGAAAAGGGTTAAGTTGGCCAAACACTCATTTTAAGAGGGTTTAGCCTTTCCAAAACCCACAACAAAATATCAACATTTTTTGAATTGCATTAAATCTATTTCTCTGAAGTAAGTGGGTAGTGTCAGTGATGTAGTGCAGGGTATACTCCCACTTCTATTTGTCTTAGGATGATGGCATGATGTCCAATTGTCCAATTTCCATGAGTGGATGCCTAAGAAACTGTTGTCTCACTCGTTTGTGGGCCTGATTGCAAATTCTGCACCTCTTCTGTGCTGTTCTTCTTCTGCTATGTTGATTTCATAATGACCCTGAAGTCAAGCAGCAGAAATTAAGTGACAAAGTGACTAACCCAAAAACAGTCCTGTAGTATTTGCACAGTTTATAACACAGGACGTTTACCCTTTGCTGGAGAGCCCCTTCATTAGTTTGTGGGGTTACAGCTTGTGTTGAAAAAAAAAGAAGAAAAAAAAGTAGCAAGACTAGCACATATCACTGTATGGAAGCCATTCCTGAATTAGCTTGGTCTAACGTTGGTGGAAACACAAACAGGAATGTATAAGTTAAGCAGAAATAGGTTTATATTATAACAAGGCTTCAGCAAGGTCTGATCTTACATTATCTCACCAAGTTTTTCAGCCTGTACACACAAGAATTGTGTTTCTGTATTTCTGTGTCTTGACCACATGTCATCAGTGTTCTGGCTTTATACCATGTATGGAGTCACAAAGAACATACTTTAAGAGATCATTTTTTAAACAATTCATCTGGAAACATTCAAAAGTCATTTAGTGTTTTCAACCAACTCGTGGACCTAGCTTAATTAGCTAACTAACTACAGTGGACAAAATCAGGCCTGCTTTTGTCTGCCTGTCTGAAATCAAGAATCCATTGTTTCAAAGATTATGATGCAGTTTGAGTGGTAAGTCTGCTACCATAATCATTATAATCTCTGACTCAATCATTTAATTGTTGAGCGAGGACAGGATTTTTTAGATCAGATTAGATTGTACTTTATTTATCCCACAACAGGGAAATTCACTTATTACAGCAGCAAAGTGTAATATACACTACAGAATTAAAGTAGAAAGGGCAAAACACAACGAACAGACAGAAGTATCTTATAACCTACACAATAAAACAAAAGAACAAACAACCGGCAAACAATAGACAATGTGCAAAAAAACAAGTACTGAAAGTAAAAGTGGCATGATATTGTAAGGTAAAGTAACTATGATATAAAAATATTGCAATGTAAAATGACCATCATATAAATAACAATGCAAAAGTGAGTGACCATTATACAAGAATATTGAAATGTAAAGTGACCATGATATAAAAATATTATAATCAGAATGAAAATATAAGTACAGAAAATAAGAATAAAAATAAAAATAATAATACAGCCATGGTGAGTAGTAGTGAGTAGAGACAGCAACAGAAACTACAACATTATCAGGTGGTGCGGGTGTTGTAGAGGATGACAGCAGCCGGAAAGAAGGACCTGCGAAACCTCTCCTTCTTACACCATGGGTGTAGCAGTCTGCTGCTGAAGGAGCTGCTCAGGGACCCCACAGTGTCATGTAGGGGGTGAGAGGTGTTGTCCATGATGGATGTCAGCTTAGCTAAAATCCTTCTCTCCCCCACTTCCTCTATGGAGTCCAGAGGACAGTCCAGGACAGAGCTCGCTCTTCTAATCAGTCTATTGAGTCTGCTCCTGTCCCTGTCTGTGTTGCCCCCTCTCCAGCAGACCAAAGCATAAAAGAGGGCTGAGGCCACCACAGAGTCATAAAAAGTCCTGAGTAGAGCCCTGCACACTCTGCGAACATGACCCTCACAGCACTACCACTCTCCTCCAGGTGTAGCAGCGATCTGTGAAGCAGGTAGATCACTGCGTCATCCACCCCAATCCCAGGCTAGTAAGCAAACTGCAGGGGTCCAGCTGTGTGCCCACAAGCGGTTGCAGGTGTCGCAGGATGATCCTCTCCATGATCTTCATCAGGTGAGAAGTCAAGGCAACAGGCCTGAAGTGGTTCGGCTCCTTGGGTCGTGGCGTCTTTGGTACCGGGACCACACAGGAGGTCTTCCACAGGGCTGGGACTTTCCCCAGGCTCAGGCTCAGGTTAAACGAGCTGGTCAACACAGTCCTTGAGGAGTCTTGGGCTGATGCCATCTGGGCCCGGGGCCTTCCTTGATCTTCTTAAGTTGACTCCTCACCTGATCATCTGTTATGAAGAGGGGGGTGGAGGATGACTGGGGTGGGGATGTGGGGGTGGTAGGTGGTGAACTGGTGGTGGGGGCGCCAGATGTCCCTGCCGTTGTTCTGCTCCAGCCGCTCAGAGGTCACCCAGGGTTTGTTGTTGGGAAAACACTGCACCAACTTGGAGGGCACAGAAGTTAATATAGTCCGTAAATGGGAAGTAACTCTTCCCCTGAGATCAGTAGTGCCGTATTACTCCCAGGATCACATGTTGTGTCCATTTTTAAAGCATCACTGACTTAATGAATGAAACTATCTTGAAGCTGTGAACTTAAATATTCCAAGTATCAAAGTCTTCAGTACATCTGATGAAAAAGAAACCTATTAAAGTTTGTTTCACCAGGAGTGATGATTTTAATCACCTGACAACACATTAAAGTCTTCTCTCGTGGAGCTTGACAGCCATTTTAGGAGCCTGTCAAGCATTGTATCCAGCAAATATGTTCACACAGGATCACATTCTTCATGGATTAGACCTCATCTACTAACAGGATCAGGAATTAGCAAATCTAATCTGGTGTTCAATTGCACACAAAGACAGATGGAATGATTAGTTAACTACACTTGAACAGGTTTTCAGCAATCTTTTCCCAGCGCAGTGACACGATTTCACTTCACAGTCAAATGTCCATGTTTTCACTTAGGTTGCCTCACAAATCTGTGTACACTGTAATGTTATTTCTCCTTGAGTGGCGGGCCACATAGAGCCAGGACCTCCCTCAGGAGATAGAGAGCATTTCATTTCACACTGACATATTCACCTCTATCCTCACCATCCCACTGAGGGTTGCTGGGGATGTCAACCGTGGGGAAATGAAAAAGGAACCCAAGCTTTTGCCAGAGTCAAAACAACGTAAAAACTACATTTGTGACCAGCGAGCAAAGCTGGTAACAAAATCGCTTGGATCTCTCCAGTTGGGAAAGTTATTCATGTTGTTGTATTTCAGTGTCCCCGTTCTATCTCTCTTTCTGCTTTGCTGGAAAATAGCCTGAGGAATTATATCACCCTCAAGTAAAGGGTAAACACAGGGGGTATAAAGAGACAAGTTTTGCTATATAGGAAGAATAAAACTGTAATGGCTTGTTTCATTCCCCTTCGTATTTAGATGCAAGGGGTGAACAATATACTGTAGGTTTGTTTGTCTTTGGTCAAGTCAGGGTCAGCCTCCCAATAAAGCACACATGGGGGCTGGTAGCAGTCAAATAAATTGGATTTTATATGCTTGCCGTGAATATAAGCCTCATCCAATCTGGAGACTACTCTGCACTTTTTAGAGCATTCATGATACCCTCAGGCTTTTCATCTCTGGCAAAGCTTTGGCATATCACTTCTCATTATTTCTTGCTGAATCTTCCAATCTAGCCCATTCAAGGTACACTACGACATATCCGTTGTTCTCCTGAGGTTGAATTTGCAAGGTACAATGAGCAGGAGGAAAAAAAAGCATTAGGAGTTGTTTCCTGAGCTATTTCTTACAGATCATTTGTTCTTCTCCTTATTCCCCTCAACATCCATTCATCTGTTAATGAGCAGGGAGCTGATAGTCCTTTGTCATCCAGGGTACACAAGGTGATAGCTTTCTTTACTCAATTAGAGACTTTTTTTTAGCCCATTAGACAGCACATTTGCCTGTTTATTCACATCTGTTTTTAGAAGCTGTTTGATGAGACCAGTTGGACTGAATTTCTGAGAGGAGAACTCTTTTTTTTCTGTTGATGAAATATGTGAAAATGCAGGAGATGAACCCATGCAGTAAACAACGTAGTGCTATGTGTAGTCATAACCCTTAGACATAGAGGAGTTCCTCTGCTTGTTTTGATATGATTAGCAATTGTTCAGATGCACACAGTCTCATCCAATAATCAAATAGGCTTGTTTTTGAAGAACACAGATGTACCTTATTGTTTCCTATATTGATAAAATACAAAATACTTCTAATGATGTACACAAAGCTACTAATGAGCAGCCAGTCTGACGTCCTTTTTGGTATGCAAAAGGCGATACAGGTAGTTAGAGCAGAGGCTCTGGAGGTGTGGTGGGTAATCTATTTCTCTGTGCCAGAAGGTCAGACAGATTAAACCCTGCTATGAAGATCCCAGTTTTCTATGACAGCTGTCTGCAGGGGAGCCGCACAGCTCTAAAACTGAACTCTCAGTGAGATGTAAAATTAACTTCCCATCTTCTGGTGTGAAGGTCATGCTTTTGTACCAAAAAGAATAGCCGCTCAAAACTCCTTCATTGTGACTGATGCTTTTTTTTTTTTCAAGGTCCACATTCAAAGGGGTGAGACCAAAGCCAAATGCCTGAGTGAATTGTGAAACCACACATAAGCAGCATGCATATGCATGTCAACATTCAGTCATATGGTAAAACATAAAAAAAAGGAATTTCGGCACCATGCAACACAGATTTACCCCCGAGCTCTATGATGAAAGACGTATTTTGCTGTCTAGTACTGAATGAGAAGAATCACCCTTTGGTGATAATATTCTTTTTTCCTCATTTCACAAAGTGCACATGCTGTATTTAAACTTAGTCCCTGTTATCAGTCATTTCTTATTAGAATAATCACAGATAAAACTGAGTTCCACTGACATTATTACTGCTATTAATATCATTTCGTTCTGGTGATTTTGAGGGTTCAGATTTGGTCCCTTTCATTGTATTAACATTATCTATGTAATAATGACATTCAAGAGCTCAAGATAACCGCTTCGACCTTAGCTGGTCAGCGATTCCACCTTAAACTTGACACTCCCTTTAACAAAGGGATTAATATCAAGTGATTACCTTTAATGACCTTGGTTGTTATTTGGAATACTTTAAAAGGTCACATCTATCTAGGCGTGACGATTAATTCCCAAGAAATGAAATTTGTTGGTGACATTTAAGCAGTTTGATTGCACAAGATGTTATTTACAGCACATACACTTAAGACATGTTTTGTAATATTTAAATAAGATAACAAAACTGGGTTGTTTTTCATTTATGGCATTTACAAGTCAAGGTGGATGCTGGAAAATGTTGATATCAGCATTTACTTCAGTGCTCTGATTTGCATATACGTTTTAGCGCTAGACACTGAATGTCTATAATTATGTGATGATCCCTATACTTATTTTGAAATGAATGAAACAACATTTTTTTCTCTATTGGCACTAAATAGGGGCAAATGTACAATAAGCACACTGAAGTTTACTTTGAAAAGCACTCTCCCCCTGTTGTTACAATAAGACAACAATTTCAGTGCCAGTGAGAGTTTAAAGGCGAATTAAACATCTGATATTCTCATTTGACTTGAGGCTCATATTTTTCAACACTGCACAAAGAACTCTGAGCAAAGTCAAAAAATTAAAGCAGAACTATCAGGGTAGCAATAAAGAGAGGGGGAAAAAAAACTTTCTATAAAAGAATCAACTGCTGTGAGGTTTGCTACATGCAATATTAACCCTGCCTCGAGGCTCAACAGGCTCTAGTCAAAGCAAACCCTGCCGAAGCCGAAGCATCAATGGAGATGATTGTGATGTTCTGTGTTATGCTGTCAGACAAGCACAGGAACTTATTAGAAATAGAGATGAAGGATGAAGATTAAATCCTGGTGAGTGACAATCAAATCAGCCCCAGTCTCTAGATCAACACCTGCATGCATACCTTTCTTAGCTGCAACTAAGAGGAATGTACACAAAGATGCATAACAAGGATAAAGTTTGGTTTTAAATGGAGCTTATGCTCATCATTAAGTGTTGTTAAGTTGACACTTAAGATCTAACTTCTGGCAGACACCCAGAGGTGGAACCATCATCCACCAGCAAAAAAATACTTTTAACAGTGAGCATGTCTAATGTATTCTCTGCTTCAAAGTGAAAGATTATATAAAAATAATGATTATTCATCAGATGAAATATTCTTCCAGTATAGCTGCTTAATATAGTGATAGTACCTGAAAGGACCTTCATTCCTATAAGAACCACTAAGATGGCAACACAGAAAGCCCAATATAAGGGAGGGTTGAGTAGCCTGGCAAATCTGGCACCATAATAACAGTAAAGTATATAAATTATTATACCTTTTATATAACAGTCATTACACGTGTAAGGGCTATCCAAAGTTCGTCAATATCCTTTGAGAGATACTGCAATGACTACCAATAAAGCTCAACTAACAGAAGAGTGTTTTCTATGTGACTGCTCAGCTAAAACCTCCTTTTGTATGAGTGGCTTTTCTATCTACTCGTCCTGCTCAAAGCAGCCAGATAAATGACTAAGAGTTTTGTTTTTCTCAAAAGAACAGACACTTTAAAAGTCACTTTTAATAAGTTGTGATTTTGAATCAACCTTGCGTCAACCTTGTGTTCATCATCTTGTTATCAACACAAGAACTGTTGCAACAGATTTTGTTATGACTTGCACTTTAGAAGGTTTTCTCCAAGGAAATAGCGATTCAAAGTGTATAATCTTGGCAACAACACCAAACATACGTACCCGGTGTAACAAAAACTTTTTGGTGCACGCAGAGAGGAGGGTGGCTTTGCTAGCTCACATAATCAAAGAAAACAAACAGGAGCTGCTGCCTTGCCTGTGGCTGGTGTTTGAGCAGAACACAAAAAAAGAAAATCTAGGGAGCGGGCAGGCGGCGTTGCACTTTCTTCTCTACACATGGTTTACACCACTACACTATTTAAACCAAGAACTTGTTCATTACAATAAATACAGTGAGACAGAATGAATACAACTGAAAAGAGAATAAAGGTGGCAAAGTTATTATGAAAAATAGTTTTTTTACTATTCAATATTATTTAGTTAGGACTGGTAACCCTAAACCTAACAGTTGGTAAAATGACTGCAGTATGTGTGATGTGAAAGGGGTTGTTTGTAGTGACTAACCTTCACAGAATTAGCCTAATACCCAACTCTGCAGTGCCCATCAGCTCTACGGAGGCTTTCAGTCTATTTTGGATCCAACTCCACTCTCGTCAACCTTGTTTCCAGCTGTAGCAGGCAGCTGTTGCAGCGAAAAAAAGATCTGACAAATCCATTGTACACTACCTGACCAGCACCAAGGGCAGAATGACAAAGTTAGAGCCCTTTGGCAAAGTTTCACAGATGGGACTCCATTTATTTTACTGCCTATTTATCTTTGGTCTTGTCTTTAACATTTGCCTGCGTGCCTTCCAGTTGTATATTATAAAGTTATTCTTGTTTATACGAGACTTAATGAAACAACAAGTGTAAGTACAAGTTGCTGTTAAGAAATAACACATCTGGCCTCTTATGATCAGTAAATTATCAGTTTAGTGCTATGTTGGTTTCATCTGTGGCTTCACCCACTGTTGGTTCCCAGAGTCTCATTATTATGTAGCCTAAAGCAAACTTGATACACCACGGACCACTCTGCATCCAACCAACTGGGCACTCAACTGTTTTAGACAGCTGCTCCACATTTAAGTGATGAGAATTAACAAGAAACTACACAATGTCCTATAAAGATGTCAGTTATTTCTCCGCACTGCCTATTCTCAACATATTCTGTGACAAAGATGAACTTTTCATTACACTCCTCTTTTAATTTTACTTGTCTGCACATCCTGGAGAACACAGCAAACGCCACACTTGGGGCCTACAAGATCAGTTTCTTGCTTTATTTAATGACCAAGGAGGGTGTTTCTGAACCTTCCACCATGTATGAAATGCGGTAGGTGCTGTCTGAAAGTACAAATCAGTTATGACTCATGAGTGCTGTAGGTTTTGTCCCTCATGAGCAGTGCAGGAAAAGCAAAGTAAGGAAACGCTCAAAATAAATCACTGCTTGAGGGCTACATATATCAAACTCTATAGTTCATTCAAAATGTGTTTTGTCCACTCTATCTATGTTGTATATTGTGACTTTGACAGGAAGGTACAGTTTGAGAAATGTAATACATTACTCGCTACTCAAACAAGTGGCAGATGTTGAACTATACCATAATGGAATTTCTTATGTGAAGAACTCGGGGCCAAAGCAAAGCCATTATGGTTTTATTTCCTGGAAAATCAGGTCAACCTTTTTTCGAAAGTTGAATGACAATCGTGTCCTTTCTGAATTTGCAGGTGAAGACATATAATCTACTAATTCTTTGCCATTCTTATGGAATTTTCCAATCCTTAGGTTACACGAGGTCACGTGTGGGCCTTGAGGTCCTCTGCAGTATTAATTGTTTGGCTTTGACTGGGAACAGTGGGTGCCAGTCTATCTCAACACTGTGGTCACTGGGATCGAAGAAATCTAGTGCTGCCTGCTTAGATATAATAGATAGCTTGCCGTTGATGTTCCTATTGACATCTGTGTCTCCAGACTAGAATATGTATAATATAGAATATGTTGACAATGACTCTGTTCTTGGCAAAAACATTCTCTTTGTCTCATTTAGGGTGTATAGCATTTGTGGTGTTATCTTGAGGTTTAAAGTCTATCCACCAGCACGAATTTGGCAGAATGCGAGACTGACTCAGGCACTTCTGATGCACCATGAGAGTGTCTCTAATTCTCCCTGATTAAGCGTCAGTAAATATTACAGCATAACAGCGACACCAGAGGCTCCTGAACACTTTCTTCCTTCCTGACCTTACCATTGACCTCAGCAATTTCTCCACAACAGCCATCATATATCTGTTAACAAAAGCTTATATTTCACCATGTTACAGACTACCAAAGGTTTATCAAACCACTGTACTGTTACTGGTAAATGACACTTTGACATTGTTTATTTTCTTTTATTGAAATATCAGTAAAACAGAATCCATTTCTCTCTTGTGCATGTGTGACATTGTCTAGTGATAATATTCCTTTTAAATAAACATGGCCCCACTGGTTTCTTATCTCTTTTATTTTAAGAGGCATTAATGCACCGTAACTTCTTGACCAGCAGGCAGTTGCTGATAAGAACATGTAAAAGACTTCTGATGCTTTCTGTGAAGAAACGCTGATTTTAATCATTACATATGTTTGGTTGAAGTCTAGAAAACTAAGCTTAAAACTGCTGATTTGCTGCCTTGAACCAGAGGATGTCAAAGAAAATCTGTATAAGTCATTAGTGAATTTACTGAGACTACATATATTGATGTAATACATCCTCATGCCAATTTGCTCAAAATTTCAAAACTGGAGATGGAAAGGCTGTTCTACATCAGGCGGTATAATTAAATTCATGAATTAAAATACAGTTTTAGTACATTTCTGACTAAAACATGGATCCTTTGAATGGGAGATCAATCATCCCTACATTTTTTCTCATAGATCTTTCTCATGTCCCATAAATCCAGTTTGCAGGGATGCATTTAATACAACTGCTCAGCATTTGTATTTTGGTGTGTGCTGTGATTGATTAGCACACTTCCCTGCAGGATGTCATCCATTATCATAATAGCCAACCAAATCACTATTATAGAAAAATTACCATGTACTTACCCACTTCAGGAAACAATAGCTTTCAATATGCAACATTACTCATGTTGAAATAATCTAATAAACGGAAGTTGGCATTGTGTAAAGCTCAATATACCTGAACAAAAACACTGTGAAAACATTCAATAAAATAGCAAAAGACAAAAGCAATAAAGGTTCTTTGCAAAGGCTTTTTGGTTTGAGCTCATCATTCAGTCAGCACAGTCAAAATAAGGCAGCATATGCTTCAGTGGTTTTTTGCCACATCGTTAGCATAATATTAAGACAATAACCGCAGTTTTAATGCAGCAGAGAGTCTCCATAACCTAAAGGAGATACACAAACAAGGCCGCTCTTCTTTGGTTTATGCTGCACTTTTTAAGATACCGACAACACGGCAAAGCATTATATATTTAAACCTTCCAGGGAAGCATGTCATCTTGAGAAAAATGAGCATTTTTTTTTATGTGTCACTTCATTCACTCTCTAATTGCATGCATTGATTTCATTTTGGTTTTGAAAAGACAACTTGTTATGAAAACTCTAAAGAAATGTCTGAGGTATCCATTACTCAAAAAATAAATAAATAAATTTTAAAAAGAAGGAGAAAAAGAACACCCCCCCCCAGCTCAGACGTTGTGATAGTCCAGTGCCTGATCTCTTTCATCTTGTTCATAATTCCTGAGGTTATTATGAGCTGAATATTAGAGGCTGCCACTCTTCTCCCCCCTCTGCACAGTGCACTAACACTGAATGGAGTCACTGTAATTATAGCTTTCATGCATGGAAAGGTTCATTTTCTGAGGTATCTTGAAGGGCTTGGAGAAAAAGAAAAAAAATCAACGTTGTGACTGACAAGACAGCGATGGAAAAATATCTTACTGTTTCAACCCAAAACACCTCTGTCATAGTATAAGTATTGGTATTAATGCAATTATCACAGCTATTAACAGTAGAGGGAGCTTCAGTTATGCAAATTAGGATTGTGTTTGTGACAAGATGAACTTTTCACTCCCCCTCTTTTAATGCTGCTTGTCATGGAACATTGGTTGTTGTCTCATTTCCAACGCAGGAGAATGTCCTTTGTAACCTCTGGAAACCAGCACCCTGGCTCTCTGTCACAGCTAGGCCTGCAAATAGAAATGTGTCCCAACACCTACTCTCTCATGGCACTGCAATAAACAATTTATCTCCTCGGATAAATAATAACTAAAGATGGAAAGGCAACTCTCACAGCACCCAGAATGAATTTATAGATGATCAAGGCTCTTTTTCTAGTTTTAAGCTAAAGGCAACGCTACGAAGCTCATTTCAGTGCAAAAACTGAAGCAAACCATTCAGGAGTTCACAGTCACTCACCCCATTTAATTCCAATGGAGCAGCTCCAGACAGTGCATCTTGATAACATCACAGGCAGCAATCTGGGCTCTGTGGTCTGTGAGATAAGATTTTAAGATAAGATATCATGAAACTATATTGATCCTCCTGGGGAAATTAATAAAAAAAAAAGCTGTAGTGGAAAGTGTTATATAAAATTCACAGCAAAAGAATAGGATGCTTTTTATATAGGACACAAAGTAAAAACTGGAAAACAAAATCAGCAATAAAACAACAAATAAAACGCTGAAACAACACCATGCTATGAAAAATAACAACAGGGATATCTTACACTATGGATTAACAGCTGTAACTTGAATATTTTACTTGAATACTGGAAAGAAAAAAAGAAAAAACGTAGCCTATTTTAAGCATGTGCTCTCTGAGACAATGACACAAGGTTGATTTAGTGTCCTTTGTTGCTATTTTATAAAAAGTCCACAGGGAAGTTTTACTAATGTTATGTTCATAATGTTCACGTGTCATCTGCAATAATTCAGTGGCACCATGCCAACACGTCACCCTAGTGTAATGTATGTCGTTTCCATGGATACGGCTGTACAGTCTCTCAAGCCTTATGTAGGCTATGTCAAAAAGGCTTAGAGCAGCACAAAGCGAGGAGGGGTACGGCTGTAAAACAAACTTTGTAAGTCCCCTGTCTCTGTCTCTGTGTGAGTATGAATTCCCATATGTTTGTGTCCAAGCTTAATGAAATATCACTCCGATATTCACAACATATCCCAAAAGAGGCTTATAATAATATGTTAATTGCATTTTTTACATATGTATATAGTTCATATAAAAGGACATTTATAAATGTATAAATTATGACAATAAATGCAATAAAATAAAACCCCTTGTGAGTATTAGTTTGTAATATCAGTGTAGGGTAGCACTATGTAATTGGGATTAGGTAATGAGATTATAAAAAAAACATGTAACTAATCAGCCCAGATTATGTTAGAAAAAAATGTGTAATTAGATCATAGTTACATTGTCATGGATTACTTCATTAGGTTTTTGATGAATTAGATCTTTAAAATACGTCAATTTTCAACAATCAATGCTCTGTTAATCCTCTGGGGTCTATAGATCTTGAAAGGGGGTGGAGTAAATCTTATGTTGTGTTGTTGTGTTACAAGAGCAAAGTCGTCCATATGGCAAAAATGAATAAAAAATAAAATAAAATCATCATCCCCTAATAGACACAGTACACCTGTCATTTGTGCTGAATGTGCAATGCTGAATATGCAAATTTGATTTTATTTGCACTGGACATGTTTTGATATTTTTAAAGAGAGAAAGGATTTTGAAGTAATCAAAAAGTAATTCCAATGGATTTTGTTACCAATTCTAAAATGTGTATTCAGTAACCGAGTACGTTACAAAGTAATCTGTTTGTATGTATCTTCAAATCTTTTCCAGAGTTTTCCTGTTGGATGCACCTGCGTCACTGTCAGTAAGCTCCATTTCCATAATGCTCAGATTGTTCATTTCCTTTTGGAGAATAAATAGAGGGTGGTTCTCCAGTCGATATCTTTAATTGCTCCTGGGTTGTATCAATACCTACCGGTTTTACTGCTCCATCACGAGCCACTGGGAACGGGTTGCCCGGGAAACGGCCGCATGGCAACAGGATCAGAGCCTGGGGGTTGTCTGCTTCTAGGTCTGCTCCCATTTTACATCGCATTTCCTCACTAGATGGTGTGCAAGCCACTGGAGAGTACACTTCCCCGCACAGTGGGCTCTACATCCATCAAAACAAACCTGGGAAACTATACGGAGGACCATTTCTGTACGGAGCTCCGAGGAGGAAAAGTGTGGAAATAAAAAAAAAAAAGCGTCGTTCGCATTTTCTTTTCTTTTTTTTATAAGCAAACCCCGCGCTCGTCTTTTTGTTTTTTTTTTTGTATTTTGCAACAAGAAGTCTTGGGAGAAGCGGCAACAACACACAGCTGTGATGGACATAATGATTGCGGTGCAGGATGCTTGTGTCTCTGGTCAGTGGCTTACTGCGATAATTCTCAGCCTGTGCTGCTTTCTGCCGTCCTGTTTGCCCGCTGGACAAACTGTGGACTATTCCTCGGTTGAAAGTGTGGTCAGCAGACAAGGCGACACGGCTCTACTGAGGTAAAAACAAGCTAACACAACTTCACTTTCTCCCGCTCTCACTCACTCTCTCTCTGTCTGTGTCGGGAGTTGGTTCAAAATAAACTAAAACCACGACCTTTTAACAGCACTTGGTCGTCTCTTAAATACTTTTAAAGACGAGGTTATCGTCCAGCGTATGCGATAAATACACAATAGGCCATTTTCCCTCCATGTCATCGTTGTTTTCGCCTGGCAGGTGGACGGCTTGGTTGGGAGCCGCTACGCAGGACAGGCTGGTTACTAAACGGCAAAGTTTTCTAACACACTTTCCCTTTGTGAACACACCGCACAGACACGGTGTGTCGGGTTTGTGGTGTGTTTGATTTAACAGCCTCTCCCAGACGGGACGATATGAAACCCTGAATATACCGTATTAGCCTACACCGCTGCCGCTGTCGCTTATGTTATGTGATTACATTATGTCCGTTAGTTTCAAACGTTATGGCCGTTACAACACGCACGTTACAACGTACGGTTTGCTGTTTTTAAACAAGCAGCTGTTTGTGTTTTTTTAACCAGTTTTGGCTGAATGAACAGTGTGATGTCGCATTTTTTAAAGAGTGAGAGTGTGAGTGTGTGTGTGTGTGTGTGTTTGTGGTCGCTGTTGACGCGCTGTCTCCCTCCATCCTCTCTCCCTCCGTCACGTACGCTACGATGCCAGCTGCACAGGTAGCTGCCCATTAACGGGCTGAATTAACGGCCAATGAGCCCGGTATGAACCGGTGCACTCAGAAGTGAGGAATGTATGAATCATTTAAGCATGTAATCATGAAGAAAAGTCCAAATAATAAAGTGTTTTCAGAAGGTTATTAATGCATAAGTTTCAATATGTCACTCTTGTTGTTTTTATTTTTTTTAATCTTTACTCACACACACACAAAAAGATGCAAAATCTTTGGAGGGTTTGTGATAATATCTTGTTCTATCAATATCAAATATCCACTTTGATGGCTCTGAGGAGAGGCTGAGGGGGCAGGCCTGCCCCATTTCAATATGAATTCTCTGGATGTTGACTCCGAGAGAGATGCTAAGTGTGGACCTGCATACAGAGCAGCCAACTGTCTAAAGTCCCCCCCCCCCCTCAGGCTGGCTTTTAGTCATTGTTGTCTCATACTCGTTGCTGAAGCGCCGAGTTATTTCCGTGGCATAAGGTCATTATCGGCGGATATATGGAGATGAGGAGGGTCACGGAATTACCTTTGGCAGCATCGGCTAAAAGAGTACTTATTATGTACTATATGACCAAAAGGCCGTCCCGTCAGAGAGACTTACACCTCTGTCTCTTTAGAGAAGGCGTCTAATTCCCTGGTGTCAATCTGGGTTGGCTGTGATCAGTGTGACAGAAGCTTTGCTTGAGTCCTGATGCTTTATTGGACCAGAGATTATCTCCCCCCCCCCCTGCTATGAATCAGTTCAATAAGCAAGTTGCATGCCAACCCCCCTTAATAAGGCAACACTCTCCACAAAGCAGGTCATCACCTCCGTAAATGCCATCGAGGATATAGATAGGGGAAACATTTTCAAGATGATTTCATTGCCACGTTCTTCTTACGGTTAATTAATGGGTTATTCGGCGCTGGCTGTAACCATTCATTGTCTTTTTCCTTGGCTCATGTAAATGTCACCACCAATGTGAAGTTATCTTTTTTTTTTTTTTTTTTGCTGTGCTCGCACCTGTTGGCCTAATAGAGACTGTAATCCCCTGAAACTGTTCCACTTGCCTCTCTGGATTGCATCTCATTGCAAAACATTGTTGTCACCCAAAGCGACGATAAAGGCCTTCTCTGTCTTGGCACAGTCATTTTCTCAAACCACAACAAACCATTGCTCTGTCTCTTTCCCCTCTTTTCTTTGTTTTCGCTGGTCTTTAGTGCCAGGCATCGAAGCATGAGCCGTTTCTTTTTTAAGAACTCGGTGCAGGAAACAGTGCCTGTTTGTTGAGTTTCTCTCTCTTGTCGAGACCCTTGACCATTGAGGGCAATTTTTCTGTGCCCCAAAGCTGATTGTCGGCTAAAGAATGTGCGCATTCTCAAATACTGACAAACCCAGAAGCACGCAATTAGTCACTGCCTCTGGATTATGGAGTAGCTCCCAAGAGGTGGGTCCGCTGTCAAATGTTCATTTCCCCCACCTCTTTAATTCTTTGCGCTGCATTACTGCCGCCCTGATTCATGTTGGACAGTGGGTCCACATCAATTAAATGATTTGAGCCTCTTGAAGACGAGGAATGGTCCACGTGTGCACCATCACTCTTTTAATCTTTATTTGATTACTTAAAAGCCCAGCCGTTTTCAGCCTCTAACAAAGGCCCCTGTATCTGAAGAGTCGTGGTGCTGTTGCTGTTGCTACATTGTCTTACATGAGTGCATTCAAGTTATGCACATATGCTGCATTTTTCTACATAGTGAAAGCCTGCAAGCCTCCATAGGGAACATGTTGTTTAGAGGAGCTACCCGTCCCTTTCTTCCCCATCCTTTTACAGGTTTCATGTCATTTGGATTCAGCTGAATAAACCTCGACTCTTCCCAATAAATGACTCATCCGGCTATGAATTTAAGGAAGACAGCTAGATGAAAAGACAGTTCCCAATGGCGTCAGGAAATACACGGTATCAGTGGCAGCCTCTTCCACACGGATAAGCAGCTGTAATCAACAGCAAATAGCAAGTGTCTGTAACTTTAGTCTGATCTTAAGCATAGGCTGCTACCATACAGTTACAATTTGCAGTACTATTCTTAAAGTATGTCTGTCTTTGTGCTCCATACTTTGTCCATCAGCTTTTTTTCTATTCTCCCAGTAAAACATGTATGATAGTGCACGTGTGAGACAAAAGATACACTGATCTTGGTCGTATTTTACAATCTACAAAGGCAGACAATAGAAAACAAAGAAATGGATCGTAGCGAAGCTGCACACACCAAGAGTAAGACAATGATCCTCGCTTATTTTTTGTTATTTAGTTTGACAGTTGGCCCTCAGCCACAAAATAAGGCCTCCACCACAGGTCTTAGTCTGTGTAATGGTTCAAAATTGACCTGTCACCAGTTTGAAAGTCTGGTATTCGTATAAATCTGAAAACATTGCCTCATGTCAACGGTGCGGTTGATGAAAATATTTTCTGGCTGTACACCGTCGTACTGGAGCTGTGCATTTTAGCCTTATCCTGGACAAAAAGTGATGCCGTGTATCATTTTCCTCAACTGTGTCATTATTATGGCTCTGAAAGGTCTTGACATTTACTATAAGCACTTGTGCCAGAGACAACATCTAGTTTAAATGGCCTGGTGTCCGCGCCCCAGCACAGATGCTGGTAAGACAGAATAGGGGAATATTAAGTGGCTTTTCAAACGCCACAGGACACAATTGAAAGGAGGAATTGTTGACTATCTCCTTAACACAGACCCTAACCATGGCTGAGAAGCACCCTCTCCACTTTCTGCATTTCATCACTTTTTTTAATTAGGCCACAGCCAGTTCTGTTAAAAAGTAAAAAAGCAAGGCTACTTCATCTCAGCAGGTTGGTGGGGGATTTAGCAGATATAGTGAGCTCCAAACACATCAGTTACCTGCCATCTATCTGCAGTTTCATGCACTCATTTGGGGGAGAACCTGGTTTACCTCTTATGACACATCTGTGGGCACACCTGAGTCTGTCACTGTTAATTAGACGCCAAAATCCTCTCGCCTGTTTGCCGCGCCACATGTTTAATGCGATCAGTGTTGCCGTCAGCACAAATGTTGCTCTCTTCCACAGACCTTATGCTCATTGTTGGTCTCCACATCTCAAGGATCGAGTCTTAGGCGAGTCTTTTGACCTCATTTTCTGAGGCTATCCATGATGCCAAACAATGGGTGTGGCGGAGGGGCTTTTAATAAGGAGGGGCTACCAGATGGAGGCAGCCAGGCATAAATATTACCAACTGTAAGAAACTCATACTGTCTCATGTCAAAAAAAATCTGGCCTTTCCTTTGAAACAGTGGAAAGCAGGCATATTACTAGCTTGAAGGTATGTGTCCTGTTGCCCAAGGGAAGCTGGTTATACTAAAGTATTCATCACATTCATTACTCTGGCAGCCATTTGCAATATATGTGCTTTAGTACAAAGGGAAATCAGCCAACAAGGTGACATGCAAGAGCAGTGGCTAAGAAGGCTTTCATTGCAGCCGCAGTTAACATCCTCCTCAGCATCTTCTTGAAACTCAGAGTCTGTCATGGCACATTTTAAATTTTCATTGAATTTGTCGCTGAAAGACGCCTAATCTCTTTTAGATGAGAATTTATAAAGTTGCAGCTCTGTTGAAAACAACCCTGCAGTCAGTTGTAAGGCTGTTTATAATAAACCTGCCTCTGAAAGTGATGCTTGAAGAGAAATGTCAAATATGTGCCACATTTTGTGTCAAATGATACATATTCAGTCAGTGCAGAAAGACACTTTTTACAGAAGGACAGATTTACAGTTTTCTAATGGTTAGCCATTCAGATAACATATGTTGGTGCACTCATCTCTTAAAACACACATTAAGGCAACTCAATTTCCTACACAACATCTTCTAGGATGCTGCCAGAGCTTTTTAGTTACGTGCCATGATTTATGGCTTCATGTTGTAACTATGTATTGGGGCAAACATACACTGAAAGCCAAATTTGCACACTGTAAACCATTTCCAAATGGATTACATTCATAGTCTTCATTTGTTAGGCAAGTCAATCCATTGTACTTTCTAAAAATTAAGCGTTTCTATTTCTAATATATTTCAATTAGCACTAAAGTGATTGAGTGCCCCGGTGAATTAAAGCCTAAATGGAAATGCTTTCTCAAGGTAAATCCTTCGGGGGAAATAGATGCTATGCTAGGTTTTAAAGCATCTTTCTAATATTCTTATAATCACTACAATTATAGGGGATAGGGAAAATGATTTGGGGTAGAAAATGGAGCTTTTACCCATTCCCAGCTGTGAGCAACCACATAATTGCCGTAATTCTACAGAAAAATCTCAAAGGAGTGTTTTTGTGTTGTGAGAAAGCTACAGTATAAGCCTCAAAATTAAACCTGACAGACAGTGACTGGAGAGGCAATAACGGGTTATCTTTTGGGCAATTCTAAAGTGAAGAGAGACTGAATTTTTCAAAGAACATGCCCACTATGTTGGGAGACTTCTGCTTTCTTTTTATCTCTTAAAGTTTGTTTGAGGAACTGTCTACAATTTAAATTGAGCACCGGCTGTGATTTGTCCACTTGCTATTTACAAGTGTATCCATTTCGTGAATGTGAATACTTTCAATTAAGTGTCTGGAGTTTTTACAAGCTGCTTAAGCAGATAGTTGACATGTGCATTGATTTTCAATAGGCTGTATCAGAAATAACAGTTTCCGTGCAGGTTCTTGTGGATATATATATATATATGTATCGCTTTTGTGCAGAAGATTAGGCTATTCTTTTTGACAGCTATTCCAGAGTAAATTTTCTTTTCACCGGCTCCTTTGTTGAACAATGCGGAGCCTTTTTCTGATCCTCATCATATGCCAACACTTCTTGTCTTTCATCACAGAGAGTTCAAACGATTCCTCAGAGCCCCTTCAATTAAAATCCTTAATCAATCAGTTAGCATCTCCTTGTGTTTCATGATAATTAGTTGTGCTACTCTGACAACATTGCATAATCTCATCTGTCTCTCCTCTGTTGAGCCTAGTTATGTACTAGGAAGTCTTGGTATGCCTCTCATGTCTGCAGACCAGGGCAAAACTCGCTGACATGAGAGTTTGAAGCCTGAGTGATGCTGAAGGGTGCAGGCGCAGGGGTGGTAAACTTTGCTTGGTATGCTGAGCATGGAAAACACCTCAACCTTTAGTAAGCTTATGGGAAGCAAGAAATTTACTGCTCAGAAATCTCTGCAGTAGGCATAGTCATATATCTCTGAATTCAGCTCTGTTCAACCCAGCTCAGTTGAACACCTGTGTTTGACTGGCCAAAATCTCAATGCAGTATAGTCCCTTACAATTATTCTATTGAATTATGATTCACTTGTCAATGATTCTTGATGCTTCTCAATGTATCGCATCTATAGTTTCCTATTATTACAATGCAAATGAGCAATACCTATGCTACCTTAGTAACATGATTGTTTCAGCCCTCTCTGGGTGAGACAGCAAAGTCGACAGCACCTTTTTCAGTCTTGGCTGATTAGCTGTGCCTTCTGTATTCTCTATGATTGCATATTTTAGCATATGGTGAACATTGCTAACTTGGTTCCTCAAATTCTTTGCATTTTCAAAGTATTCAAAGTATTAATACAGCTTGCTTCTTGTCCAGTTCGTGCTTTCCAGTAGGGTTGGATTGGTTTTAGCTTTAACTGGTCTGATTTTGTTCAAACTGGCTGAATGTCTGCAGCACATGTAGCATTAGCAGAGTAGCATCAGAGCTGAACGCATGGTAGTGCAGAGTTAGCAGAGTCTTCATGCGAACTAGTTAACTAGTTGCTAGTTTGTGAAATATATTGCTGACCTAAAAGAACAAAAGAAGACTTACTTATGGCACTACCCAGGCAGAAAAAAATAAATCCATCTGAGATAAATCCACAAAAACAGAAAAACAACAGGACAGGGAAACGGCAGACAGAATTCGAGGAACAGAATAAAGGAACAAACACAAACTAAGTTAAGTGACACAGGACTGAAAAACTTTCACAGAACTCGGAAACATACACAGTTTGGCCTAAAAAAGAAAACCAAGGAACACAGAAACTAAATACACGAGAGGAGGCACGATGACATGACAAGTAAGGACAGGTGAAACTAATCAAGGTGAAACAAAGACTAAAAAAAAACCCTTTCAGCATAAAACAGAAAATGCTGAACAAAAAACATCAATCGTTTACCCTTTTCCTTTCTATAATTCTAATATAACCCTGACCCTGTCATCCATCATGTCAATAAAGCTGCTCTGTTTGTGAAGGAGCTCTCATTTTGAATCGCTCTCATCTGCCCCGTTAAAATTACTGCATAATGCTCCTAATACAAACACAACATGTGTATGTGTTTCCAATTAAAAGCCCTGTAGCATTTTAATGGACAGAAACCTTTAATTTCTTAGCAAGGCTTTTATTGTGAAACATTTAAAGGAATGTGTCTGGAAAACTTGCAACTTCACTCTCATTGAGCTCCACGTGGGAGGTGTTGAGTCACATCCGATATTTCTGTTCCGGTCTTTGGCTTAACATCAAACCGGTTTGATGTTAATGTTTACACAGATGCCCAGATGTTCACTTTCAAAATACTGTGTGCATTTTTTTCATCATTCGCTGCTGATCTCTGCCTCATTCCGCCCTATTTCCTAACACTGAAAATCAACAATCAAAGTTAGTCAGCTATAATTATGTCTAGGCCGCAACCTCGTGACTGTTCTGTCCCTGCATCAATTAATGTTTTAAGCCTGTTTCCAATGAGTTTTAGTTGCAGAAGTGAGACTGAATCATCATCTTGGGAGATATTCCCCTAGGATGGAGTGGTTGATGTCATTATCTTCAATGCGAATTCTTTATGTGTGAGCATGGTTTGAGGCTGGTGGGACTACAGGTAAACATTAGTTTGATCCCATAGGAATAATAAATCAGAAGTGTTGACACATGGTTATGTTAGCAATGCCCTTCAGTGAATTAAAGCAATCCAGAGGGATTTCAGCTCTTGCAGAGCATATTTTCTTGCTCTTTAACGAAATTCAACATTATTTTGTATTTAGGGTTTACACTTGAAATGTGCATTTGGTTTCGAGGAAGCATGACTCCTAAATTAGGAACAGTAAAGCTGGCTACTGGCACATTCAAAATAATATATAGATTTGAATCAGAGTTTAGAATCAAACTAATTCATGAGATGCAGTATTAAGTTGGATTCTTAGAAGACTAGAAGAATTTTTATGACTTTTTTTGGACAGCACAGTTCCACTGATTAAAAAAAAATATCTGTGTCTCTTATGAGTCATACATTTTTCACCACTCAGATTTTGAAAGAAGTCTTCATAATAACCTTGTCAGTGTTTTCAACTGTCAATCAAGGGAATTCTCCAAATGAAGAAAGACGTTTTGACTTTAATCTTTATTTTAGCACTTCAGTAATCTCACTCATATGTTCACAATGGCTGGTCTCTCACAATTGATTAGAAACTCCAGCAGCTAAAGGAGGTAGGTATTGTCATAATTCATTTGGCTCTATGTTGGCATGGCTAAAGAATTTTAATTGGAGTCGCTCTGAGCAGGTTTGGGGTTTTGTTTTTTTCCCCCTCTCTCTCCCTGTCATCTGCATAATGAGTGTGTGTATTTCAGACTGCTGTAAATGTTTGTTGGAGCCGAGTAATTGGCGAGTCTGCATTGGTAATTATTAGTAAATGGAGAAAGAAGCAGTGGAGCAAATCAATATCACTGAGAATAGTGCTACCTTTTGTTTCCACTGGGTTCAGGAGTTAAGGTAACAGAAGTGTCATGCTACACAAAGATTAATAAAACCCTCATGTACGAGACTGATGCAGTAATATTATCCAGACATTATGCATTGCAAATGTAGGCCTAATATTCTATATATTGCAGTGCTAATGAAATACTGAAGCATATTTTACTGAAAAGTTTCTCATTTAATTTTGTGGTTGATGAAAGGCAACCATGACAACTGCCCCTACTGGATACTTACTGTGTAATTGCAGATTCTTGACAGTGTATTAACTCTTTGCTATTTTGCACAGATGGCACAACTGGTTTGTTACTGTAGAGTGATCCAATTAAAACAGAACAAAATCTGGTGTTGCTCAAGTGTAATTTAAAACCCTCAGCACCCCCTCCCTTATTATGGGAACACAGATCACTAGTTACTAAGGTTGGTGGTTAAAAGACCTCCGACCTCTATTGTTTAAGAGCTTGATTAGTAATGTAACAATTAATAAATAAGTAAAGTTTTCATTTTGACCATGTTACAGACTTTGACATTAATAGGTTGTCCCCATGCCTGGCAGATTGACTCAATCTGTGCTAATGTTAAACAGCGAATTCATCAACTGATCTGTGATACTGCCACTCATTAGGATTCTAATTTTAGACTCGGGGAGGGCTCTCGCTATTCATAATGGGACTTTGATTTCTCCACACTTCTGTCTCTGATCTCCCTCGCTCTCTCTGTTTCACCTTATCTGCATCTATCTCTCTCTTTCTCTCAGCAACTCTCTGTTCCTTAATTGCATCTAAAGGTAAGCAGCCAAAGCAAATGTAGTCGTAATCAGTTAGTACCTGGTAATGGACGAGCTGTCTGGTGTTCTCTGTGAATACCAGAGCTCACGTTGTGTTCAGTATTTGGTCTGCTCATATACAACATGTTAGCAGATTCACGGTCTGTTCTGTGTTCTGATATTCAGCAGTCAACTCGTGCTTAATCAAAGGGATCACAATAAATATGAGACTGGAAAATAAAAAGAATTTGAATCAGTCTTCAAATGATCTATTATCCCGTTTGAGGCGGAAGCTGGAGGCTTTTAGACAGCCTCATTACCATTACATTACAGATGCACAAATAAAACCTACATCTTGGCACAACACATTTATGACACATTTATATTAGCTAATATAACCAATAAAAAGCTAACCCTTTCACTATACCTATAGACAACTATACAGCAGCAATATTCAATCAGTGGTACGGTAGGTCTATTACATTGTCTTTTACAGAGCCTAGAGGCAAAATATAAGTGACAGAAGCTTTTTATGAAACGTTATTTACTCTGTAGGACTCTTTAATATTAGTATGAGTCTGTGACCCTTTGACCAAGTGGCAAAGAACACCAATATGCCTTTTCCATTAGCATTGGTGAGTCAAACCATGCCGTTCATTTGCATTTCACTATTTTAAACCTTAAACTTTGGAGTTGGGTCAGACAGCTTCCAAGGGGGTTCGAGGTGGCATCAGATGTGCTTTGTGCTTTGTGCTAGATGTGGATCTATAAGGAGCTTCAGGTCTGTTTGACCAAGGCCGGTGCCGAGCTACACATGCAAAGCAAAGAACAGAGCGGACAGGATAAAAAGTGGCTTTGGCACAAGGTTGTGTGGAGGTATCGCCAAGTTTAGAACGGATCTGCTGCGAAGCAATCAGAAAATAATGTTTTATTCCTGTAATTCACAATCACAGTTCAAGTCTGTAGCCCAGTTTCTTATTGAACTACATTGCTCTTTTGCTGGTGTCTCAAACCCACAGAGTATGTGCTTGGCAACATTTAACAGCTATGCTACTAATTCAGAAGCTTTTGGATCAGGAAGGAAGGATAGAGTTTCTCTCAGGAGATATTTTAATTATCCTCTTTAACTCCACCAAACTTACATGCAAGCCTTACAGAACAACATGGAATTAACCTCAACTCGGTTCTCTGTAATGTAGTCTCTGTAGGGTCTCTTTCTCTTTATAATACACAGCTAGCATTCAGAAAAGGAGGATTACAGGTCCAAGCTTATTAGCATCCAACCCTAGGAGCTACAAATGAAATCCATTTGTAGACATAGCAGTGTATGTAGCTACCATATGTCTGTCATGTTCAAATGTGCATGCCAATTGATGGATTTAGCACACACTGTTTCATCTTACTGTAGTTGGAGAGGCCCAGTAAGGTGCCACAATAGAACTTCCCTGAGGCATGCAATCAGTTTCCAGCTTCCACAGAACATTCTGCAATCTCTAAAACTGCCAATTGTCTTCAATGGAAATGTGTGGGCCACATCTTTCTTCCACAAACCTCAATCCGGGCACTATCTTTGATTGCAACACAATGCCCCTGCTGGCTCCCTCTTTGCACTGTGCGAGTGTCACTTTCATTTCACAATATTCACCCCCGTTTTTGCCAGAGCAATTGCTAATGGGGAGTCTTTTCAAAACCTGGTGAGGATACTCCCTGTCATCTTTGTTTTCATGGCCACCTCAGGGCCATTCAACAAGTTCAAAAGAGAGAAGGAAAAATCTGCAGTGCAGTGTCTGTGAGGTTCATTCTCGTATTGGTGTTCCATATCTTCCATCACAGGCAGATCTACATGTGGAAACAGGTGCTGTGCTGAATGACTTCAGTTGCATGTACTAGCTCACTTACGGGAATATCTGACCCAGATGCTTTATTACGGTGCGTTAATGCTGATGCCAGTGTACCACAACACAGAAGTGCAAGGGCGGGAGGTAGTTCTTGAAACAGTTGCTCTCTTGGAAATTACTGCTTTCACAATGAATTTTGGGTTGTTTTCCGATTTTTCCTTCAGCTGTGTTGACATGTAAAACAACCACCTGATAAACAACCATATTCTCCCTGACAGGCCAATGTAGCTATTCAAAGATGATTAAGTTTACAGCCTCTGTGGAAGCCACTGATTTTGTGATTTCCACTCTGCAGCATTGGCTGGGTAGTTCTTTCCTGAGAACAAAATGATTCACCTTGAGGGAGCAGCAGTGTTTGATTTGAATGTAAGGGCTGTCGGAAACGAGCATCCTATGTATTCCCGTGATGAGAAAATATTTTCAAGAGTAGTACCGATAGAAAGAAGCACAATCAGAAGCGTTTACCGCAAAACAACACCAAGGATTCCATGCTCGTCTCACTGACAGTTTTATTGACACTGACTGAAAGAAATTTGAAGGTCTGAGACAAGGTGATATCAATGCTTGTGACACGCAAAGTGTTGGTCCTATTTAAGTGTGCATCATTATCACAATTCAGAATAAACAAGATACAACGTGAGTGAGCCAGGTTTTTGCCGTGCCTGTCCTAATGAAGTCTGAAAACTGAATGTGTAATCAACAAATTTAGTTCAAGGATAGAAATTAATTTGATGAAAAAAATACAACATGCAGAGACTCTGTACAAGAGTTGTGGGATGTTGGAGATAAATAGTGTATCATAACATGTTTCGGTTTAATAAGTCACAAATAAAGTGGCTAAGGGATCTGAAAAGAACATTCACTGAGCATTGAAGGACCAAGTGCAGATTGATAATATCAACACACAATAGTTTTTCCTCAAACTCAAACTACTACTAATACATTTAATTGTCCTCTACAACAGTATTATGTACTCATTTTGGCATCAACAAAACATCTCTTCCCTGTAATTGTATAGCAAACTGGTTTAAGATTAGATCTTTTAGAAGAAATATCAGTTAAATTATCCAGATCTTTAGTGGTCTATGTTTCTAAGGTAAAAATCTATATTTATACACAGGGTGGGAACTACAGCAGAAGGATTTAATTTGTAAGAGAGATTGTTAACAGAACAAACATTATTATTTACACTGAACTTAAAATAAGACAGCTTTCCACTAAGAATTATTTTGTTGACAGGCCCATTTTAATTACACCTACATTTGCCAATGGATTGTTGCAGCACAATAATAGTCCTGCAAAAGGGTTAGTTATGACGTGTAAGAATTTGATCATGTAAGAGTCTAAAATAAGAAAAGACAATAGGTTGAGTGAGATGACAGTTCATACATCACCAAAGCATGATCAGCTTTTAGACGGATGAGCACTTTATTAAATGTCATGGTCAAGCCAGGACGCACCCCATATTTGGGACAAACTCTTCTTCCCTTATTCCCATATTCATATAACATTATTTATAATTTCATTAATATATGTTTATCACAATTAGTAGAACAGTCATTTAAATCAAAGTTAAACTCTTAAACAATCATAATTTTAAGTGTTTACGTTCTATTCAAACATTATATTATATTACATTATATTTCTTACTTTTAGCTCAGTTAATATAATATTTCTATTATTTTCTTCTCTTCTAACTCTTCTTCCTGTCATCCTCTGATGGAGCCCTCCAGGGTTGTTGGTGTGCATTCTGTAGCTTATAACCGTGGTATGGGAGACATTTCTGTCACTGTAGTTGAGAACAAGGTCTGGCGCTCTGAACTCCTTGTAGCATCTGGCAGTTGTTGGGTTTCCTCTTCTTCACTTTGGGACTCTTCTCTGCTCTGCTCTTCTGGTGTGGTCCTTTCAATTCTTGGGGCTTAGTAGGACGCAAAACCCGGCTTTACTGTTCTGATTGACCTTTTGGCTTCATCATCAATGTCCATTTTTTCTATCCTTTCTGGCAATAAGTGATCATGATACTACATCCAGCCAGTAAGCCAGTCAGTCCACTCCTCAAGTGGTTAGACCTTACAGGCAATGTATTTCTTTTTTATATAGGAAGCCAATATTTAGAACTGTTTAGAGGAGAAGAGTTGCTTATGTAAGTAGCAATCTGTATAGTGCAACAGACAGTTTAAAAAGATCTATAATAAAGTTTTCTTATCTGAGGGGAGTGCTGCACAGGAACTGATACAAATCTCTTGCAGTCTAAATTTAATTTTGCCCTAAACCTTGACACTCAAAACTAAATTCAGTTTGACATGATGTATGTTAGCTTCTGGAACTAGTTACTTACATGCACTGTCAGATTGTGTTTTCCAACTGCCATGATAATGGAAAAAGCTTTACAAATATATCATATTTATTGGACAACAGTGTGAATCATTGTTGAGTGACAGTCACATATTGTGTGTTAGTCTTAATGCTTTGAATACTGCAACTTATGCAGTAAACCATGTTGTTTATACAGTATAGTTGTACTTTTCACAGTCGTTATATAGGAACAATGCTGCAGGCATAGCTGACATTTCACCATGCTACATGTGACAGCAGGGAAATCTTCACTGTGAGTGAATGTTCTGAGCACTTCCTATGGACGCTTGCCAGTTCCTTTAAATTGATTTTTATTTTCCGACAATCAGCTCGAACGTGCACTTCTTGTGTGTCAACTCAGTGGCTGTTTTGCCGACTTAATTATTCCGCAGATAGATATATTTTTTATCTCGCAGTTAATAATAGGGGGGGTGGGGGTGCTGTATACAGCTGCATGAATAATTCATGGAGGCATTTCTTTATAGAGATTAAAAACGGAATAAGAATAATTCACGATGTAAGCTTACATAAACGGTTTTAGAAACAGTTAATCAACTAGCAGGCCGGTCTATGGCAAGGCAGGTGCCTAAAGTTCTGAATTCGTCTAAGAGCTTGCTTTAGAAGCCAGATGGAGATTAAATTCAAAGGCTTCGGTCCATATCATCTCTACTTCCTCTACGATCTAAATTCTTATGATTTTCTCCTGGACGTGACACACCGAAACCTCTCCGAGAAAGTGACAAGTCCTAATTATGCAGTCTGGGAGCCCAGAGACACTTAAACATGAACAATTACATAGAGATAAAAGCAGCAGATAAAAGAGGGAGAATAACAAGAAGAAAAGAAAAGGGCAGGAGAGAAAATAAAACTGAAAGGGGATTAAAAAACAGAGAACATTTTGTAGGATTTGCTGATAAAGCAGACAGGAGATTGAGTTTGTGGCGAGCAAAATGACAGTAATGGGTCTTTCGACTTGTTTCAACATCGTAATCAGATTTAGAGGAACATCATGTATATTTATTCAGAAAGGTTTTTTTACATAATGCTCTTTGTGCTCACCAATTGCACAGATCAGTCTTGCCTCAGCGCACACAAACAATTTCTCAACCCCATAAGATGAACCTTTTTCCTTTGTTGAAAACCAGAGAACATACAGCAGACTGTTATTAGAGCCTATTCCCAACCATATGGTTTGTAAACTTAGTAATTGCCCATGCCTCCATTACAGAACATTGTGGATGAATTCATGATTTGAACACGCCGTGCTGTTAAGCAAAGCTTTCGAGAGGACACTGGCCTTCTGTTTACTCTGCTGTAACCCTCCGAGCCCTAAATGGATTAATGATCCTGAAGTTGTCAGTCCATACGCAGGCGCAGATGATACTGCTGATGTGTCCTTGAGCGAGGCACTTAATCTAAATTGTGTCAGTTAATATCCATCTTTATAAATGCATTACACACATATCATAGGTTATGTAAGTCACCCTCAATGAAGTCAGGAGAAACAAACAACGTGAGCCCTAGATAGCACCCTGGCCCACAACACAGTCGTGGAGAATATCAAGTGGCTTTTGTCTGGATTGCATTGCTTTGTCATTGTTTGGGTCGCTATCATAATGTATTCTGTACATGGCCTTTTTTTGCAGGTAGATATACATAGTACCACTGTTCCAAAGAGATACTCATAGGTTCTCATCTCCCGTCAGTATTTATGTCTCGTGGTGTGCCCACCTTCTTTCAAATGCTCACTATTCACTAAACGGGACCTGAGAGCGTTGCTGACATGCTAGGGGGTTTGTGGGCAGTAATCAGAACAGTATACCTCACACACTTTTCTGAGTGGGTGGTTTGCTCAGTCTCGGACCCCACAAAGACTGGGAGGGGAGTTTGCAGGGTTGCCCAATTAGTGCTGAAAAGTGTAGCAGTGCGTCAGCAGGGAAGTGTGCACCAGAAGAGGTGTGTCATCAATCATCACTCCAGCTCCGAGCTTGTTCCAACCCTTTTCCCTATCTGGCAGAAGGAGAAAGAAGCAGAGGAGAGAATGACAGTGGCCAGCCATTTCCAGGAATGCCAAGAGACCACATTGGCACTGACTCCATTCGAGCCTAGCTCTGGGCATCAATAAAGAAGAAATATTTCTTTTGATCGTTTTTTTTTTTTTTTTGTATGCATGGATTTGGATATGTTTATTCCATAAATGCTCATTTACTCACTTTATTTGTTGCTTTATTTCTGTTTGCATTGTTTGATCAAAACCACAGCACCCAGTTTTCTAAGGATGTTATTTGACCAACATGGTGGCAGATGCGGATCAACAGGTAGTAGTAGTCGGTTGTCTACTAAATGCAGGGCTTATGGCTCGACCCCCAACTTATCAAGACACTGAACACCAATGTGGAGAATTGTATTCATCAGTGGTCAGTTCAGGCATTGTAGAATGCATGTCGCCGCCTCAAGAAGCTGTCCCCTCTGGCTAGTCTATCTAGTCTAGCCCTCAGGACAATGCCACAACCACTCTATGTACATAAATGGTCATACTGAATGCATCTACAGCATAAGGTATTTGTCAATTGGTTGACAAATAAGGAGATATGTTTACATTGTTACTTGACTCTGCAGAGGCATGTATGTAATTTAGCCATCTGCACAGTCATATCCTCTGACCTCGGTTACCATAGTAATGATAAGAATGGTGCCTGTTTTCTCAAACACAAACATACAGCTGCTCTGCGTCTCAAGGAGAGAAGACACCGTCTCTTACAATCTGAGATTTAATGCTGTTCCTACAGTGAACTCGAGACATATGCTCGACTCTGTGTAAACCCCACATGTGGCCTGCTAGAAAAGAAACTTCCCTTTGCTAAGAGATGTAAGAGAGATTGAAAGTCGCTTTTGATATGAATGCAGCCCATATTAGTTTAGTTCAAAGTATATTTTTTGTGACCCACTTTTAAAGATTAATCCTTGAGTTGGAATTAAGGGGCTCGGGGCTAGAATCCACAAACAGGCTGAGGAAGCTGGAAATTATTAAGAGATAGACCAACACATTGTTGGTTTTGATCCCTGAGCAGAGTCTGTTAAAAATAACAAAAAATAGAGAATTTCGTTGTAAAAAAACAAAAACAAAAAAACATACATACAATATAAGTAGGTATAAAAATGAAGCTCTTCATAAAAAATGATAGTGAAACATATTAGTAATCTGTGATTTTTAGGACTACAAAAGCTGTTTGACTAGGTTATATATGTCAGATCATGGAGCATCAGTAATTCTAATATATACAGTATTTGTGTGTGTGTGTGTGTGTGTGTGTGTGTGGTCATTGATTGCCATCACCAAACACCACAAGTATGCAACACCATGCATCGCGACTCCTGACAAATATTGTACATTCAACCTGTCAAATGTTTGCCTCCCTTCTCTCTTGTGTCAGCTGTGTACAGGCCCACTGTTCCTCCTTGGTTTTAACACTGACACATTGTGTGACACCGTCTCAGAGATTTGTACCGTTTCCAAAAATGGGTACTTAGCTCTGAATGGAGGGTGTAATGATAATGACAGTTCATCATCATATAAAATGCCTCTCATTTAGTGAGTCTTCTCACTGCTTTTGTCACAGTCTTGGCAGTGTCAGTACCAGCTAATGAAAGCTTAAAAAATCTTCCCTGAATATTATCTTTGAGGTATTTCATCATGTATGAAACTTCTAAAAAAAAAAGCGCCATACATTCATATTAAAATGATGGTTATATTTCCTGGTGTGAGTCCTTTTGTTCGTTTTATGTCTTCCGCTCTATAGCAGAAAACGTCCATGTGGAAAATGCTTTTAAGATAATCTCTCCTTAGGGAGGTGTACGGTAATATAATACAGGATATAGCAGAAGCTGCCCTCACATGGAGCAGTGCGACAAGGGCTCCGACAGAGAGAATTTGACTAGGTGATAGTGCTTTTGCAGTTTAATTCAACCTTTCACAGTGTCTGCGTGCTCAAATTGGTCATTCTGGACTGTAATATCAGGCCCAGGTTCGCAAACATGATATGGCCCGTGGCTCACTGTCCAACTGCCTGACACCCACCCTTCATAAAACAGTCATCAGCATTAGCCGAAATGTGTAATTAGGTTTTTGTCCCACCATTAGAGCAATATTTCAAATTCACAAATTATCCTCAACAACATTATCTTGATGTTAATGTCCATATGGCATTTTGTGATGACTGTACCACTCTCACTAGCTGGGGTGTAAAATCTTGATTAGGAAAAGCAAATGATATGACACCATGAAATCAGTGATGCTAGGCCAGGTTTTTTTTTTTTTTTTAGAGGTCAGAGTTCAGTTTTGTTGGCTGTGATCAGAGAGCATGACTTCATAGCAGCGTGTGCTCTTCACAAGCCATCATACTCAGGTGGGAGAAGCATGCTGCTTTAGACACCAAAAAAAAGCGATTGTGGGAGAGCAGAGCTGGGATCTACTGGTAATAACCTCTTCTTTTAACCGACAGTCATGAAAGGCAGGGCTGACCTACATGCTTTAAGGAGGATCCTTGCTCTCTTGTTAGTGTGTACTGGTGGGGAATTGAGGTCTTTTCTGTCAGGAGGTGAGACGTTGAAGCTGCAGACTATCTCAGCAAAGCCTAAGGAGAAAAAAAAATAAATAAATAAGAGGACGAGATGGAGAGAGCAAATCCTGTGAGAAGAGGCCAGAAAACAGAAGAGAAGAGAACACTGTTCAGCTGATGTGTATGTCTGTGCTCATTGTATGATTGTGTAATGTGTTTGTGGGTGTCTCCACAGATGTGCCGTTTGTCTGTGTTTATGTGTGTGTCAGTGCTTCTGTGTACGCGAGAGAAGCAGTGGTAGAGGTTGACTGACAACCCCATCTCCCACAACACTACAGAGCTCCATACATCATTAATCGCTGACAAAAATGAACATTCTGCTGTATCCTTTGAGGGCTAAAAGACCATACCGCCAGCCTTTCCTCAGCCTGTGTGTGTGTCCATGACACACTACATATACTGCAGGTGAGGATTCACTACCAACTTGAGGTTTCTGACCTGTGTGTTTGGTTCAGTGCCACTTTGATGGATGACATGGTTATCAGAATCTCGCCTTCAGGATGGGGGCTGTCCTTTCTGGCTGTCAAGGTCAATGGTTACTAGGCTTATAACACAGTGGCAACCTACTGAGCTTACTGAAACACACCCTATATTCCAATCGAAGCATCCATCATATCAAATGCCAGTATCAGAAAGGAAGCCGCCTTGTGAAGGATGAGGAAGCCACCGAATCACTTTCAAAAATAAGTAAGCGTTTGTAGCCAACGTTAGCTGAATGTTTGTTTACTTATTCAGAAATAATGCTGCCCCGAGTGTGCGTCATTCCAAGAGACGGGCGCGCATGTGTGCCAGTCAAATGGCAGCTTGGTTACGGCTTGATTGGGACTAATGTTGAGCCTGGGAATTAGCCTCTCCTATTAGTCCACGGGGAGTTGATAACAGATTGCAGGCTCTAATACTAAAATAGCCTTAGCAGAAATGAGAGTATACCATCGCTTCAACTGCAAAATCCGGTTATTCCATTGCCACGTTGTGAACAATTATTAGTCAGTTGTGAGATCAAAAGCAGCCTCAAGATCACCATCACCCTGCATTTAGTCGGACACTAATAAATATAAAATGATGCTGTTTTCCATGAACTCACTCAGGTTTTATCAAGCAGCGAAAAGGTCCGGACCTGTAAAAAGTGCATTAAAAATAAAACAGAAGTGTTTTTGCCTTGCTTTGCTTTTCTAATACCTCTGTGGGCTTGTTCTCACAGATCAGGCAGTTGCTTTTTTCTTTTTTTCTTTTAACACAATTCTGCAAAGTTAGAATTTTCTCAGCTAACCTGCTGATTGCAATTTTGGTTGATTGCCTTGCGGAGGAGCTACTACAGCTACTTTGAATCTCATGGGCCAGTAAGATTACTGTCCATAATTCAGCAGTTTTCATTGTTTTCACTTTCAGGCTCTCCTACAAGTGATTGCCCTGCTATGCCAGAGCAGGTGTGCCTACAACAATCTTACTCAGGTGCATTGTTTTATCTCTGACTTTGCGTTGCATTGCCAGCAAGTTAAAGATAATATAGAATGCAAATCTTTAGGTCACCTTTACTACACCTGTGCGTCTACCCTCTATTTTTATCCTATTTTGTACACAACAGAAAAGAAATCATTGCAACAGACACCTACAACACTGATTATGACTTAAACATGTACAATGTGGCTGTATTGGGGCGGCAGCTTGGAGGTAGAGCGGGTCCTCCACTAATCAGATGATCGGCGGTTTGATCCTCTCTAGTCTGCATGTCAAAGTGTCCTTTGGCAAGATACAGAACCCCAAATTGCTCCCGAAGGCTGCGCCATCGCTGTGTGAATGCGTATGAATGGTTAGCTCCTCAAACTGATGAGCACTTGGCACGTTGCATGGCAGCCAATGCCATCAGTGTATGAATGGGTGAATGAGATATGTCCTGTAATGGCGCTTTGAGTGGCTGGAAGTACAGTCCATTTACCATTTGTTGTTGTCCCTGTCATCATGGTGGTAGTACAATGCAGCCATGGATGTGTACAGTATGATAGAAACTAAATACCGGACTGGCCTTTAATGTGAATGACAATTGCTCACTGAGCCAATAAAATAGGGCTGTGCTGAATGTCATATTTTTACCTAAAAAAAAAAAAAAAAAAAAAAAAAAAAAAAATACACAATATGAAAAATTTCAACCGATACCGATAATTTTCTGCTTCTCATGGCTGAAACCGATAACTGATAACTTCATATTAACCTGAAAGTCAGTGTGAGGTGCATGCACAATATAGACGATCAGCATCTGCTAGGAAGCACCAATTCTAACATGTAGCATACCAAAATGACAGGGAGAAACGCTCTACCAAGCATTGCCACCCAAACGAAACATAGTTCAATCCCCAAGCAATTATCTGGGCATGTAACAAAAACATGAAAATAGTGCATGTCCACTTTAGTGCTTCTGCTAATTTCACCACTTCGACCAAACCATACAAACGTCACGTAAAAGCAGAGACTCCGCTGATTACAAAGATATGTGTCCCATCACTGTGCGATGAAAACTCTGCGAGCTAGCCCCCAAAGAGTAGCAAACAAAAAAAATCTAAAACAAAATGATACAGTAGGGGTGGGCGATATATCGAATATACTCGATACATCGCGGCTTGTTCTACGTGAGATGTATGAAATGACTATATCGCGACCATCGAGCGCTTGTCACGTAAATGTTTTAAGCCGTCATCCTTTAATTCTCCGGAGTTTCGCCTGTCACTCACTCCTGGTGCTGCTTACAGCACGCAGCACACTTCCCCGTCCACCCAGAAAAATCCCCAGCGTGCGTATTTTCTGTATCAAGTGAGGAGAGACGAGGCCCACTGGCCCGTTCCGGAGGCGTACGCGCCGCATAACGGCTGCGCTGCGGTCACCGGAGCAGGTAGCTTCCGGTCTAGTCAATGAGAGCACTCACACAGGGCACAGCGCGGAGAGTCGCTTTTGGGACGCTCCGTGGCGTGGGCATTCCGTAGCATTTCTATTTTTGACGCGAGCCGCTGCTAAACCTCGGAAATTTCAACAGAGCACTGCGCACCAGACAGGAAATCCGACACAGAATCAACGTAATAAACTTCCGCCCCCTTTCAAAATAAAACACAATACGCAGTTCATGTAGCTTTTTACAACTTCACATCAACATTACGTCATGACCGGTGGCACCAGGTGAGCAGTCAATCGATCAAAGGGTTTCAACATGAACGACGAGAGACTGATTGTTGAAGTGGAACAACACAAAATCATTTATGACACAACAGATGCTTTTTATAATCTCCTCCACATCGGAGAAGCAAAGTCAGCTGTTTGTTGTTGTTGTTTTCTTTATACACAGTTTATCACGGGGTCTCGTGTACGTCCAGGATTCTCGCGCGATCTCGCGTGAATACGGCCGGCTTGCTACGCTGCCAAGATGCGCCGGTGTGAGTTCACACAGGGCAGAGGACGCAGCTAACGCAGCGGCGCAGCCGTTACTAATCTAATAGAAGGGTCTACTTGAATCATCATACTGATGTTATTTTTTGCATCAAAGGATTGAATTTAACATTCATAGTGATTTACAGGAGAAATAAAATATCGATAAAAATATCAAGATATTGGTTATAGGCCATATCGTGCAGCCCTACGATACAGTATGTCTATCTTTGCTGTTTCGTGGTCAAAGGTTCTATTCCAGTGTAAAAAAAAAACGCTGCAAATGTCTACCCCTATGTCTCTGCTTTAGTTTGAATCAGTCACAAAGCTCCTGGTTGTTACATAAAGACAAAGAGGCTTTGATAGTGAAGTGTGACTCTTGGTGTGATATACCACCTTTGGGTTTACTTCATTCTGGATCGTCATTGGTGGGTCAAAGGTGAATGTGGGTGGTACTAATCGCTTCTCCTGACTCTGACTGGTCGATATGTGTCAATCATCAAAATCTGAAATGTTGTTTTAGCCTTAGCAGCACCGCTAGCTGCTACCGCGGCTGCTTCCTATTCTTTTAATAGGCTACCGCTTGTTTCAAACATTGCGTGGTATTAAAACTCGAAGTCTTCTTTCCTCCTCTCGGAATTCTCGCTGAACAACTTTTGCAAACAGCAATGCTGTTGTTTTCTTCTGCCACTATGAAAAACAACCACCCTGGTGAAGACATGTTCATTATTAGTCTGGCAGAGACAGGGCCAGGCTTGGGTCCTCACAATAAGGCGCGATAGCTTTTGGGGCTACTTGGCCTGCAAACAATTTCTCCAATTTCATTAATTTATCGAATCTTTTTATTGGTTAAAACTGATCAATAAAAATTACCTAATTTCTCCCCATGTCGCCATAAAGTCACGCATGTGATGCACGTGAGGTACTAACATGGGTGCCGAAATAAAAATCAAGAGTTTCTGCCAAACGTGTGTGTTGCTCATGCAGGCAGTGTGCCCATCACAAATGGAGCAGAAGCTGTTTGCTACCATTAATGTTAATGCCTGATTGTTTGAGAAAATTCTCAGCGGTAATGACCTCAACATAGTAAGTGTATTATGTTCAGTAGTATGCTGTAGTGTTGTAACCTTCTTAACTCATGTCGACCTCCCGCATTCATTGTTTTTCCAAAGTGAGCTGGGGCAGAAATCGTGTTTCTTTGAGCTCTAATGCATTCAGTGAGTGTTTCCTTTGACATAACCAGGCTATTTTTACAATACTTGAATGAGGATGTGATGCATCACCTTGTTACACTGGGGAGTGTAGGATTAAAATACCTTGTAGAGGCTAGACATTGTACAGAATTGTTGCCATATATGTTCTGCGCTGTATCAACAGTGTTAACAGTCAGCGCACCTTTAAAAACAGTCACCGGAAAGACATCTGTGCTGTGAAGGACTTGGCTCATTCACAGCGTAACCAAACCCCCGGATGATGGAAGCAAAAAGCAACCAGAGCTTTGTTCAGGCGTGCTATGCTAAGCTGTGTGTGTGTGTGTGTTCGTGTGTGTAAAAATAGATTCCATTAAGCCTTGATTTTCACAGTGTGGATATGATTTGCTTCCCAATGTATAGGGTGAGTGCTTGCAATAACTCTTGCTAAACATTTTCTCCAATCATACCCTAAAAAGGAGGCTACCGAGATTGCTTCCAGGCTCTTAAGACAAACCCGCTGCCAGAGTAATATAGTTAAATGAATAATGTACAGTAGTTGGATTGTGTTTTTAGTATTTATGCTGTATCATATTCATAAATTATAGAATAAATGCATCCCATTCATCTCAAGGTGTTCACGGCTCGAATTAAGAACAAGGAAAGCATTCTCTGCCATCAGACAGAAAGCATGTCAATGGAAAAACCCATTACATTTGCCTTAAGGCACTTTCCTATTTAACACTGTTCTTTTTAATGGGGTTACTCAGTAAACCTTTGAGCCATCTTCAGCTAATTGCATGTTTCATAAACTGATAAGGAAACATCACACAGGTTACAGGCTGCAGCCCATATATCTTATTTAGATTCTTGCACTCCTGTAACCATCCAATTTAGGAGCTTAGCTGACTTTACTTCTTATCAGCCATTTTACCTTCAGCTGAAATTACATACTCTATAAAGTGGGTTTGGAGGGGGGGGGGCTAGATTTGGTGTATACAAGACACACAAGTGCTGTGGTCGCAGTCATGTGCATGATGAAAAGCAATGAGTTTGAATCACAGAATCAGTTTAGTGTTGCGCTTGTTTGATGAGGTGAGTTTGTTTGTATCTTGTGCAGAATCATAAGGCCACCCCCCCCCCCAACCCTGCAGAGTACAGTATTGTGTGTTCGTGCACGCTCATTTGCCATTGGCTCATCTGAATGTGTGCGAGGTCGCTAATGAGCAGCTAGAGCTGGTGAGGCATAATAATGCCCAGGGAAAGGGATGAGATGGATTCTCTGCTGGGTGTTTCTCTTTTACCATTATTATCCTGGTTGCCAAGATGTTAAAGTCCTGGATGCTGCGGCAATTTACTTGGGCTTAATGAACCTGTTCACTTAGTGCATTCTCCTGCTATTTCCCTTCACTACGGGCGCATGGGTGGAGAAAAACCCAGGCCAAAATCCATCATTTAATAGGCTTTAGATAACAACATCATGGTGGTTAATATGTTTTTGTGCCAATCTGGTGCTGTTTTTGGAGCTGTGCTGTTTCCTATGCACATGCTTCAATGACTCAATGCAATTGATTGGATGTGCTATGCAAGAGGAGCAATTTTCTCCATTTTTGATTGGTTTGTCATTAAGGAGATTAAAGAGAAGAATAACAATTGATCAGGACTCTGGTAGGTTATTGAATTAAACCAAATTGGGACGTTTGTGTTGCTGCACTTTTTTTGTGCTTTAATAAGTTGGAAGATTATTGTTACTAATGCAAAATGTTTAGCATAATTTGGTTTGCTGTTCATTGTTAAATGTTATAAATTTACTTAGTTTACTTCTCAATCCAGACACTGGGATTTTATCAGTCATTAGGCTAGTTCAATATATCAGTACCCTCTAGGGGTGCTCCAATTGCATTTTTTTGTTTATATCAATGCATACACATTGTTTTTCTGTTTTGTTATAGCAGCTGGTATAGCAATTATTTCATTAAAAACCAAGTACTGGAATACCTTGAAAATATCCCCTTATCCAACAAATTGCAAAGTCCTCGAAATTTGAAGGAACAACATAATGCCGTCTCAAAGGTTTCTCAAATCATTCTGATTAAATTGTTCAGATTCAGAAATCACTAAGCTTTTTCTTTTCTGCCTTCAGCCTTGATTAGCAAGTTATCAACAACTGCTAGGCTAAAAACAAGGCTTTCCATTATTTTGTAGGCCACATTCTGGCCTTTCTGTGGCTCAAAAACTGACTCCATAGAAATCATCATTTGGTCTCAACTTCAACCAGAGCATCTCTTAGATTAATTACATAAAAGATAACTTATGATCCACTAAAGTTAGACACGATAGGAGATGAATAATTCCCATAACATAAAACCCATTTTTGTTGTTTGCCACCATCTTGACTAGAGAGAAGCATGCTGTATGCCATTGCTGTGTGTGGGTGTGAGGTTGCCATGTTGAAGAGGACGTCTGTGCGTTCACCATATTGTAGAGGTCAAAATTTAGCTTCAACTAATTCTGCTTACAAAGGTCATGTGATAACAGACAAGTGACAAAAATTACACTGGAGATTTTAGACTCTCTTTCAAATAGTACAGCTCTGAGTTTCCTGACAGACTCAAGCCTCCTAACTTTTACTAACTTAATATTATTTTTCTATATCCCGTTAATGTGTGCCCATAGAATTACATCAGCCTTCTCCTCAGCTAAGCTGTTTTCCATATAGAAAGTGCAGCGTCAGGTCAGCCTGAGAGTTCATGAGTGAGTTTGGATAGAGGAAGAGCCAGTGGGAGAGCACTAACATAAGCTAACCAACATGCAAGTGTCGATCTGCATGTTTAAGAGGTTTATGTCTTAGAGACAGTCACAATCATATTTAGTTAAAGGTCCAGTGTGTACCATTTGGGAGGATCTATTGACAGAAATGGAATAGAATATTCATCATATGTATGTTTTCATCAGGCTATAATCGCCTGAAAATAAGAATTGTTATGTTTATATATCCACAGAGGGGACAGGTCCACAGAGTCTGCCATGTTGCAACACTGTGTTTCTACAGTAGCGAACAACAGATAAACCAAACACAAAGTTTCATGGCCACCACATAGTTTCTCCTACGTGCTTCAATCAGGTGTATTGTACAGTAGTTATTTACTGTGTTGTGCAAGAGTGGTTTCTGTAGAGATATTTCTGTAGTTTGAAATCATCAGCAACACTGTAGAATGGCCCCTTGAATTAATTTAGAAAGTGCACAAGAGGAAACTGTAGGAAGCAAGCGATCTCCAGTCTTTTTTTCACTATGAATGCATTACGTTACTTTGGTTACATAATCCAGATTAAAGTGAACAGCCTCTCTGAACCAGCCTCTCATATTGCATTTAGGTAGTGTGGAGTTTACCACTAGAAATATTGTATATTGAGACACACTTTAATAGCAATATTAGACTGAACAGTATAGAATACTGTACAGCATAGATTAAGTATAGGCCAATTGTTTTTGTCTACTTGTGTGGAAATGTAAAGATTGTAGCCATGTTTATTGTTACTGTAATTGTTATTGCTGGCTACATCTCGCACTGGGCAGCATCATTGGCTCAGTTTCTTGATATCCCAGTAGACATAATTATAAAAAAGTGACCACCCAAATGCATACACACGTGGTAAATAGCATATAAAAGGGTCACATTATAATTTGATGAGGACCAACCAAACTGAACATGCAGGAACACCAAAGTTAAGCTTGGTAACCTTCTAATATCCCGTCGAGAGGCTTCAGTGAAGTGGAGGAAGTAACCAGAAAAATAGGCAGGTTCTCACAGGATCCTGCAGCTTCTTGATCTACGCCGCACATGGTTACTCACCACTGCTCTTCGATAGTTCATTTAGTCGGCAAGTAAACAAGAAAAACTCAACAAGGAAGCAGGGAACTTCAAAACTTCTCATCATTAAACTCAAATTGTTTGGTACAGCTTACCTTGCACGCCCTGACCAGAGCTCTGGATTGTTTGACTGCCTTTTTAAAACTGTATACCAGTGTTGACGCACCTGGAGGAATTGGATTGTTTTTCACCCTGCTGACCACCACTTTAGCAAGTTAAGTGCAACAGGCTCTGAGAAGAGCTGGAGCGAGCTAAATAAGTGCCTCTCCAACCCATGTTGTGCCCCCTGTTGGCTATCATCAGGAAGTAATGTTTAGACTCTTGGTTTGGTGACTCCTTTCTCGCCTTTTCCTTTCACAGTGTCCTTAAGTCAACCCGCTAGCGCTCACACTCTAGTGACATATTGATGTGTTTAATTGCTGTAATAGTATTTTACTCTTACTGATGTATTCCTATGGAGACCTTACGGTGATTAAGGCAATCTCAGAATGGTGTATTTGCTCTATCAATAAAATTACTTACTCAAATCACTGTTATGAATCAGAGACCCTGTTCGTGGGATGAACCCTAAGCTGAGCATAATCCTTGCCAAATGGACTGGCGATTAGCTTAACTAAGGACTTTTTGGTCCCTGCCAACACACAGGCTCTGCATTTTAAGCAGAGGAGCATTCATTGAATTTCTGTATTCATCCAACCCTCTGCTGCCTCCTCCCATACAAACAGACTAACATGCATGCATATACATACACAAAGGAAAAAATATGAATGCTGAATATTTCTTAGCATTTCCCTCACAACACTCCTTATGAATAATATAAAGCAAAGTTTTGACACAATGCAGTAATCTTGCCTTGTATTTGGCAATCTGCTGAATTCTGTCATGATGATTAAAGTACAGACGGCTTAAGGCGTTCTCACAAACACCTCGCGTCTCGGCCCCCATAGCTCTGATATTATTAGTGGTTGTGGATGAAGTGTTTCTTTAATACTTCACGGTGAAAGCAGGATGCTGAAACTGTTCATGCTGTACAGCTGAGTTCTTTGAGCCACACTGGGAGAGGGCACTGCGTTTGTACCGCATGTATGCGTGTAACGCCACGAGACAGATAGAGAAAGGGACTGTCGCTAAAGCAAGCAAGTAAGCACAAATAGGGCAAGTCAAATATGACTGTGCCCAGAAGGGCCTCTCCTCCGCTCAATGTATTTATTCCAATATTTGCAGATGACTGAAAGCAGTTAAGTGCTGTGGCAATTGCTTATTTCCCTTTGTCAGGATGATGAATGTGGTTGCACCTATCACACTGTGCAGGGGTTCCAATGTCCTCTGACAATGAAGGATTGTCCATTTGTGCCATGGACAGAGCACATCAAAAAGGGTGGATAAAGCCCCGCAGGAAAGCAATAACAAACACTCCCTTGTTACTGTCATTGTTTATGACAGGAATTTTAAAGCGTGGCATTTTCCATGTCATGTACATAGATTGAAGACCTGACATCAGCTGACATTTTTCTGAATGGGCACACAAATCTTTTGACTATCAATGTTCAGTTAACGGGATGTAGCAAATGACTGATGTCAATATAAACAGCACATTTTGATGACCCAAATAAAGTATGTTTATGGTTTTAGGTTCTTTGAAGACACAAGTCTGGGCTATAAATGGTAACACGAGCTGCTGAATGAGCACGATACCTCATACTCTGACCGTGCTGACAAAATGTACCATCCGAAGATATATCTGCCAAGAACTCTTGATTTTCCTGGAAGATTCACAACTTGAATGACTTAGTCACAGTTCCTCTAATTTTATAATTATAATGGAGCACTCTGAGGTTATCATATCCTCAGAGCCTGAAATCAACCTGTTCAATACAGCACTGCCATACTTTCTTTAGCATTCTTGGAAAAAAACTAAACAAAACAAAAAAATTTGGCATTCAAAGTATTGCAAATGTTGATGTTTGCCTGTGTGTTAAAGGGCTTAGACACTGTTTCACCTCAGCTGTTACTGCCTGTAAATATGCCAGCGCTGGCTTGTTGACTGCACCAGCGTCTGTATGCACTGATTGATTTTGCTTCTAGAAAACTGCACACCCACTACTAACCCGTGATGTAAATACTGCTAAACATTCACGCGTCAACTTCACTCTGATAGTAGCTGTGTTTGAAATCACTCCTTATTTACTATAGTGCACCCTCTGTGTTTACTGTCTATGTATATATTACATAGCTATAATGTCCTCAATGGCATGGCATGTACAATCTGTGACTGTAGTGCAACTCTGTCTCTGAAATCTCAATTTACCACTACTACTGGGTAAAATATTGAGTGTCTTTTATAGGATATCATATTGGATTTGCCCTTTGTTGTCTTCAAAGTAGCATTAGTGTTTCCTGAATTTTAAAGTCTGTCATTCACAATCTTTAATGTCTATGGACTCCATCCTATAAAGCTTCTTGAATTTCTGTTTGTATCCTTTGTAGACAGAAATATATTTTGAAAACAAGTCAGAAAAAGTCAAACCTTTAAGGGCTGGGTGAGCAGCAGGTGTCTTATTGAAGAAGGAGTAATAAAATTGAGTTGTAGTAGTACAGGGGACCAATAAACATGCTACAGATAATGAAATATTGCGTGCAGGTTACAAACAGATGGCTTTATCTACCGGTGTCTGCGTGTTAAGAGTTAAATTCAAAAATGTGGAGTGAAGGTGTGGGGAAAGTCGCACAGTTGACACCTATCAACCTGTCCTCTGCAAAACACAATCCAATTCTTTCATTGTGACTGGTGCTGCTCAGCAGTGAACACAGACTATACAGAAAACAGGAATGGCAGAAATGTGGAGAGAACAATTTGGAGAGCACTTCAAACTGTGCCCGTTGCCATATCTTTGCGCTTTGGCCCGTCACTTTGGAAACAACGCGTTTGTGTGGGGTTTGTCTAATTTCAGTTGAGGTTTCAGACCTGTTATTGAACATTGTAAACGCAGCTGTAAACCCTTGCAGTCCCAGGCAAACAGACGGTGAGTGACTCTACCACACATCCAGCCTTGACCTATCCCTCTGACTCCACTTCCCTTGCTCTCTCTGGCTCACTGCCAAGCCTGACCTGTCACTTGGGCGGTGAGTGGTGTGGGTAAACTGTTCGACAGCAGAATACCCTACCAGGCACATACTGATGAAAGGAATCACCTCACACACACTTCAAAGCACAACAAATGAAGTGGAGGACTGGACCAGAATAAAGATCAGTCTGTTTAGAAAAAAAATGGATTTCAAAGCTGCATTAATTAGAGATATCCAAACATTTTTAACTTCCTTTTTACTATGTGTGTTACCCACTGGGTTAATATTACAGTTAACTTGGTACACATCATGTTCTCAATTCAATAAAACATTACGCTCCTGGAAAGCTGTACCATATTGACCCAGTTCTCTCGCTGTGGAGTAGTACATCTGTCATTTATAAGTGATGTGAAACTCTTTAGCTGTCTTCATAGACTGCGGACTATAATGGGTACGTCTGGTACGTGCATTATACATGCGCATGCATGTATGTGTTTGAAGTAGTCAGTGTGTGAGCTGGAGAGAGAAGACTGAGGAAGGAGAGAGACAGACAGAGAGAAAGGTTGACAGAGAGAGTGGAGGATTAGGAGGACCTGGGCACAGATGGCTGTGGGAGGCAGATGTCCCTGCTGAGCTGTTCAGGGTAGTCCCTGCCAGCTCAGAAACGGTAACAGAAGTACGCAGAGCAAATAGGCTACCTCAGAACGGGTGGCTAGATTTGGGAAAGCAGATGCTAAAAAATGCGTTCCATGCTCGAGAAATGTCACTAGAACAACGGCGATGAAGGGAAAACAACAATCCTCTATAGAATTCTGTTTTTAATTCTACCAAAACATTCACAAAAAGGGAGGAACGCATTTTGGATGTCTTTTCTGAACTTTTGTGTTTGTCTTTTGAGCAATGACACATTTCAGTAAGAACCCACAACACTATGGACAACCAGGCACTTAATACTTGAGTTGTATTGACACAGTAGCACAATAATGAAACAATCCGTTCATTGTGGCAGAGCACTGAAGAAGACGTGCATGTGGCCAGCTGGTCGATATGAGCTTGCTTTGATAATCACCAGTTGGTCACGTTCAGTCAACACAAAGAGGCGGACTTCATGTTCTGACAAGCTTTCATTCTAACTTGTTATTAGGGCTGTAGCGATACACTAATCTCACAATAGATCAATGATTTAAATAATTTCCCCCTGGGATTATTAAAGTATTTCTGATTCTGTTCCTGATGATACGATACACCATATTCAGCCAACGATATTTGATACGATTACATAATTTTCTGAAAGATTTTGAAGGGACAGTGTGATTTTGGTTACATCTTGTGAGTGTTCCATTGACTTGGATTGAATTAACTGAACTGAAAGCATCAATTACACAATATATGGCTCTGACTGGGCAGAGGGCAAAATGAATCTGATTTCTGTCATATCACACCCCAAACAGTACTAGTGAAGAGTTTTTGAATGAAAATATTAGTTTTCGATTCCTTTGCCTGACATACATATGCAGTTTTTCAACCAAATATGTGAAGAACAATAAAATAATGCCCTTTCAATACAAAAGGTCTCATACGTTTTTGCCTCATTTTGCTCAGGCATGCCACTTAGCAAAGCAAAGACCCTCCAGAAAGTTGGGGGGAACCTGTCATTCAATAAAAATAGTTATATGATTATCACAGTCCTTTGATAGGACATTAAACATGAAGGTGCTGGGTTTATGTTCGCCACCATTCTCTTGAATCTCCTCACCCTGTCTGCGTAACCAGAAAGAGGAAGACGTCTGTGTAAAGAGAGTATCTAGACGGGTAACTTGCTAGAAATGCTCTACAGAAAGACTAGCGGCTGGCTGACCTAATCGCTCTTCCTGCAAAGCCAACAGAGGGAAATGGGCAGCGAGCAGAGTGCCAGGCGTAACACAGGATTTGAATGAGACTTAATGTATCGATACTCGTGGCTGAAAAATCGATACTTTCTATACTCTGTGATGGCATGTCTTACCTTGTGCTTTCTGTTGCCATCTGTTCCTAAAAGACCTTCTTTGGACAACTAAGAGTCTGATATATCATCTCTTGTCATCTGTTAGTAGAATCATGTTTTTATGAGATGATGATAAATCACTAAATCACAGTTCATACAGGATACATACATACAATTTTGAGATTTGGATTGGAAACTATATTAACTAACTATAAGAAGTACTCCTGAGTGGAAAGACAATTTATTTTATGGATAAGCTGAATATTGGGCAGTTGGTTTGGCTGGTCAAAATCTAAAGATGCCATCTTGGGATTTAGGAATTTGGCTTTATCCAAGAAGGTTCCTGGTTCAAACCTCACCTCCACACACCTTTCTGTGTGGAGTTTGCATGTGGGCTTCTTCCCACCGTCCAAAGACATGCAGGTTAATAGGTTAATTGGTGACTCTCAGATTGATGTAGACTTGAATGTGAGTGTGACTGGCTGTGTGTCTCTATGTGTCCTGTGATGAACTGGTGACTTGTCCAGGGTGTGCCCTACCTCTCGCCCAAAGTCAGCTGGGATAGGCTCCGGCCCCACTGTGACCCTGATGAGGATAAGTGGTTACAGATAATGGATGGCTTTTCTGTCATTATACAGACCAAATCATTAATTACTTTATTAATAAAAGATTTAACAGATTTATTGATTATTAAAATCATAGTTCGTTGGAGTCCTAGATGAATCCCACTGCTTGCCTCAGTTTAATCTTTGGGTCTTTAATACGGAGCAGAAATGCAGTTAACTGCCTTGTTTATATTCTGCTCTCCTTCTCGCCTATTGCATAATATCCCCCTTTACTTTTTTGCATAGTGAAGCGAGTAAACAGACATGTATTCATGGTGAATGTCAAATGCCAGTGACTCATTACAAGCTCACAATCGGTGCATTAATAAGAAAACTGCAAAAACTTAAAGACGTGAGTGCCTGTCACTGTTTCTTGGTGGGTGGCAGTTGAGTTTCAAGGATGACCCAAATGTGCCTCTTTGTGAGACATGTTTTATAACTTTCTTGGAAAGTATTTGCTAAATTGTCAGTCCCTCTTCATGCCGGAACCACAGGGAGGTGGCGGTGTGCAGTGTCGAACCATCGGTTTTGAAGGACGAGGTAATTTGATTTGGGAGGCACATTGTTGGTGGTCTCCGCATCCATGAGTAATTACAGTCACCTGACAGGCACCTAAAGGGACAAAGCAGTGTGCTTTCTAGTTAGCTATCCCATAGCCTTCTCTCATGTTAGTGATATCATGAGTCCTTAAGGCTGTGTTAAAAGAAAAACACAAGGTTAAAGTCCTGTTAATTTCAGGGGTGAAGTTCTGTTCATCTTCAGTAACAGCTCTCTTTTGCATTAAGCTTTAATCTAGTGTTAGCCTCTGTGAACGATGGATATCTGATATTATTATTATTGAAAAAAGGATAATCTGAAAAGACACTGTTGAAGGCCATTGATACCTCGTAGCACTACTTAGACTTTGAGTGCAACACATCACTCGACTTACTCTCATACATACTGTTAATACAGAAAACCGTCAGAATTCTTTTCAGTAAGTAAAAAATGCTTGATATAATGTAGTGCACCGTGGAAGCCAAGGAAGCAAATTGTGCATACTTTGCACAGCAGGAAGCCTGCTGCAAACTAAAATGTGATTTAAAATGTGTCTTAAGCCTGCAGCATCATGACAGAAATACAGACTCATTCATCTCTTAAGTGTTTCTCACTGTGAGTCATTACTACTGGAAGTTCAAACAGGACTTGTTTACTTGTTAATCTGGCCAGGAGACGTGCCCCTGGCCTTTGCTTCTTTAAGATGGATGCATGTTAG